>NC_048411.1:584579-612925 GCF_013103735.1 Etheostoma cragini | reverse complement strand
CCCCCCCCCCCCCCCCCCCCCCGTGTACAGTGAGCTGAGAGAGATGTACTGTAGAATATCAAAATGATCCCAAGGTTGAAGAGGTACTCAGCCA
The DNA here is from genome assembly GCF_013103735.1 of Etheostoma cragini. NCBI lineage: Eukaryota > Metazoa > Chordata > Actinopteri > Perciformes > Percidae > Etheostoma > Etheostoma cragini. The sequence goes on along the minus strand of NC_048411.1, from coordinate 612,831 downwards.
TCAGCACTCCTTCCTAATGTTGCATGATCCTCTGCCAGTGAACCGTACATCTTCGATATGATCATTCTTGTACCAGTGCGTCATTTTGGTCGGCCATTTTGGGACTTTTACAGACCCTCATAGTGTGGAACAATAATGCTTTCTTTGAGAACAAAAAAACAAACACAGTATGTCTGGTGTTATGGTTCGAGGGTTGTACAGACTCCGTGGCTGCGTTTCAACATGTTTACTTTTTCTGTGCCTCTTCACCTTTTGGATAAGCCAAAGTAGACTGCAATTGGTTTTTGTTCTTGTTGAAATACTTCAGTTCATTTTTATTTGATTCCAGATCAATATTTAAGTCTCGGCAGTCCGTCCACTTTGCTCCTCTGAGCTGATGTCTGCAACATTTCTGTATATTTTATCTGCAGCTAAATTTTCCCTCAAGCAAAACAGCTTGAGGCTAATGGACTTCCTGTTCACTTCCTGTTTATTCGCCAGTAGTAATCTCCTGAGCCCAAATCTTTATCCCCTCACTTACAGAGGCGGAGCAATGTACCAAAACTTTAACCTTTATTTAATTTGTCAGCCCCTGAAAACCAAATATGTATCTGTTGATTTGAAGCAGATCAGTGATAGAATGTGCCCACTTTATATTATTACATCCCCTGAAGCAGATAGCTAAAACATATTAGCTTTTTACACTAGTGCTTGGTTATGTCTTAATATATTTCCATATTACAATTAGGTTTTTTTATTTAATATAACATGTTGCAAAAACAAAAAAGATAAAGGAATACCGGTCCAAAGCTTGACAAAAAAGCATGTGTAATGTACTTTATGTGCATTCTTCAGTTCTCAAGCTCAAAATATTTTCTCTCACACAAGGCTTTAAGTTCTGCTGTGTTCTCCCATTATTATTTGTATTATTCTATTATCATCCTAATGTCATTTTGTCCCATTTTGCCTGTCTGTTGATGATCTTTTATGTTTGTTTTTAAACTGTGTTAAGTAACTTATTTCACTTGTACAAACCTGTTGATATTTATTATCATTGTACATATGTCCTTGTTTTTTATATGTGTATGTGTATACACAAATAAAAATAGAGATACACTTGAGGTGTGTGATTTTGTTTGTTAAAAAAGAAGTCCACTACTTTTACACCTAAAGGTCAGTTCCCTAGTGAAAGGAAGGGCTCAGCCTATGGAGAAGCTTTATCACGTCTGAGACAATAACGCTGCTGATGTCACAGTGATGTCATCAGAGTTATCTCGGCCTGGGCTCGGAGGCTTGGAGACTGTAAGTTTACACCAGAAGGCTTCTATTATAAACTGAGGGCATAGAGTGGGCCATTGGTCTAACAAAGATACGCTATGGGGGTGCATTTTGGGTAATGTAGGATGCAGTGTTTCAGTTTCAGTGTTCAGTCGTATAAAGGTGAGGATATTTCTGCCTCTGCTGCTTTCATTTTGACCATTCATTTTTAAATCTGTCTCCTACGAGTGCCCAAATTCTATGGAAGAGCAACACTAAACAGCTGAAGTACTCCTTAACATATTTAGGAAGCGACATGTAGCATTGGACAGTATTTATATATTTTAAGTTAAGTAATCTGAACCAATGATTCCTTGGGTACTTATTTACCTCAAGGGTTATTCACACAGTTATGTTGGGGAGCATAAATATCAATATATCCACATAGTCGCAATCAGGAGGAAAATAAACACAAGTAGGATTACAAACTGGTAACATAATACCAACTGAACTACCAGCTACTGACTCCATTTATTCAATTCAAATGTATTAATTGCCATATGATACAAAAGCAGTTCAGATGGCTTTGCATAATTACAAAATGAAACAGCAAAACATGTTCTTGTCTGACACATCACACAGCTGGAGATAGAAGGGGTGTCGATGAAGAGGTAGCCTAGCTAACTGAGCTAATTACCTCTTTACTGATGAAGATGACAATGTTGAGTCAGTTATTCTGTAGAATGGTTGGAAATACATTTACTTTGACAAAATTAAGGCCTTGAAGAATATTCAGCAAGTTCTGAAAATCCTGTGTATAAACACAATGAACCAAAACCACACATTTTGGGACTATAGAGGAGGATGAGAATAGCTAATAGAAATGTGGATTATATCAGAACCTTTTATTTATGTTTCTTGGTTTTCCAAAACTCCATGTATTATTGTGTTGGTCATTATTTTTCCCTCAAAATAATGTGATCAGCATTTCCTTTTGGACAGGAACTCCTCTACACACAGGCTTACTTCACCTCTGAATGTCTAGAGGAGTTTCATTTCCCCAGCCTGTGCTGCACAAGAACAACAACAGTCGAGTTCCCAACGACTTGCACGGCCGTGCCTGGTGTCAACAGAAGAAGCCACACGCTTCATGCGGTCGACAGTCCCAGCTGTGGAAAAGGCTCACAGATGCATCTGATCACAGTGTACTCAGCTGCACCACAGACTCCACCCTAACCCTCACAAAAGAAGAGTCTCTGTGTGTGTGTTTGTGACTGGTGTGTGTGGGTAAGCTTTACTGAGCTTTTCAAGACTACCAGCCACCAGCCATCACCCACCAGTTTTGGGCTTATTGATTTTTGAATATAATAATATGCCAGAAAAGTGTCAATTGATTTTCTTAAAGTGCCATTTTGGTTTATGCTGGAGGTGTATTCACTTTTTTTATTCCACAACCTTACCATTAAAAACAATAAGCAAAGCATTTAAAGATACACAAACGTCAATGTTCCACTGCTCTGGATTCTCCAAACCCACATCTCTACTATATGTGTGCAATTGAATAAGTACAAGACAGTGTGTTACCATAGACTGTGTATATATCTATGCAATCTATTTGTGTTACACTATTCTGTGTAACCTTCAACAGGAACATATTGATAGCTACCTGTCTGGCTGACAGATTGGGGGAGTTTTAACTTTGATCATCAGATCAGGTATGAACCAACAGACTGACAGAGGGACGTGTCCTCCAGCTGTTTGGTTCCTAGACAGCCAACAGCAGATGGGGCCCTACAGTCAAGGGAGTAAGTTACTAGTCCAGCTGGATAAGGCCTACTTGAAGTTACTTTTTTTACCTCAAAGCATGAAAATTATTCATTTTGATGCTTTTTTCCTAACCTGCATCTGGGCTATGGATCAGTGTTTGCTCAATTTCAATTGATATTAATGTGAAACACGATTTTATAATCTGTCAATGCTGCTTTGGCTTTGGATGTCACGTGATATCTCGTTTGGCATTTCTATTGGCCAATTCATATTAAACGAGTACCGGTCGAAGAAGTTAGTTCCTCCAAACGATCCAGCTTCTAAGTTAGAATCGACTTTTGTTTAACAATGGCCGTTGTTTTACCCATATTTAACATTTGTAAACAAGACTACATAATACCCAGCGTGTTTTTTAAGTTGTAACAGTGTTGTTTCACAAGTAGGCAATACGTTTTCGCGGAGGGATCCACATGCAGCCGCTGGGTCTGGCGTGGAGCTTAATTTGAATCGCTCTCTGGCTGCTTCTATTTCTCGTTTGTATTTTCATGTATTTAAGCCCTTAATGCCTTTTTACGACACAGTAGTCTATACATGTTTTTATATCTGTTTTAACGGTAGAGACCCCTTTTATTTGCTTTAGCTAAATGTATACGGTAAGTTAATTGTCACTCCATTATAGTCATTCAACTATATTTAGCACTAACGATAACGTTAACGTTACTGTTGCTATTGCTAGCAAGCTAACATTAACGTCCCATGTGAACAGTTCATGATGCCAAACTGACGTTGACTTAAACAACAATTAGCGTTTGCTGTTCATTGTTTTAGTTAGCTAGTTAGCTAGTTGGCGATACCAACTTTAACGTTGCGTCCCTGGGAGAAGTGTTCAGTAGCTAGCTAGCTGTACTGCTGTGTAACGTGACTGTCCGCTGTGTTCATGTAAAATCCTCTCATGGCCTACCAGCACCGGCCTGATCGGAATACATATTAGGAATAACGGTACAGCTGACTTTTTGTCGTCCATCTTAAGTTTTTTTGTAGTGACGTCTGTGTTGACACTTCTAAGATGTATGTATGTATGTATGTATGTATGTATAAATGTGTAATATCTTGTCATTGCAGATGGCTACCGTGGAGATGAACACTGCTAGCACTGAGGGAGATCAGAAGGAGAACGCGTCCCCCTCAGAAGAGGACTCCCCTCCTGTTTTCATTGACCCCTCAGACCCCCTGAAGTTCTCCGAGCTCACACCTTGTCAGTTTGGCATCTCTGTCCAGAGTTTTATTCCAGTTTCAGTCAACAGCAAAGGTGAGAGGACTGCGAGAGACAGCGTTTACTATGTGTTCAATCGGCTGTGCCTCCCCCCCCCCACTGTTTGAGACTGAGAAATGCAATATATATATATATATATATATATATATATATATATATATATATATATATATATATATATATATATATATACACACACACACGCACACACGCTGTAGGGTTTTGCCATAATCTGTAATAATAAACTTCAACCATTGTAAAAAAACAAACATGCTTAATAAATGTGACCAAAGCATTATTAGAGTCACAATTAAGCACCATTGATGCATAAAATTAGTGGCAAAAAATAGATTGAAATTATGACACCAATTAAACGAAGTGGCATTCTTCCCCCTCTTGCTCTAGATAAGTCTCGTCTAGCACAAATAAAAAAGGCAAGGCGGAGGTCCAGCGTTGGTGTCCGGGGCTCCCCAGAGACAAACTCCCTCATTCGCTTCGTGGCACAACAGAGGATGAAGACTCCACCAACCTTTAAAACTCCAGAGGTAAGATCCTTTCTCGGGATACAGTAAAGTACATCTTGCACCCCTGTCACATCGTACTGGAGTGGTGGTTGTTCTTTATTTGATGCATGCAACGACTGCCATCACTGCCACGACTACAACTAGTTGTACACACATGGAAGTGTTGTACATCTACAGTACATATTCACACACGTGCACTATGATACAGAAATTTCTGTCAACAGAACTTGCACTGGTCAATATACTCCAGCATAAAAGTAGATTACAGATTTGAGATCACATTAGAACCCCTGTAGGGTTGTGTTGCTATTGGGCTGAAATTGTTTTGCCGCAGAGAGATATATAAACTCCTAGTTAAGTACTCAAATCCTCTTCTGTGGTAGTTCCAGCTACAGTCAGGTCATCCCTGGGCCCAAATTACATCATATGCTTATTTGCATATTAATTAGTTAACTTTAGGATAGGGCTGAAAATTAGTGTTGCTGCACTGATAGCAACAATGTCAGCTGACTACGGGAATGGAAAGTGTTGTACCTGTTAATGTTGTGAGCATGATCCTATCCAAACAGATTATGCTGGAACACTACTGTAGGAAACATTGTGCCAAAATAGGAACGGTAACATCGCTGTCAACGGCTTATGTGCCAATGTTAGCTACCGACCGTTACCTTGAAACCATCCAGCAAATAGACGGTACCGTAGGGAGGTTACCCGGGAGGGGGGGATGGGGCGACTTTTGTGGCTGTTTGTCACTTTGACTAAGATTGGTGGACTGGTAGTACTCACGATGTTGTTTACTTGGTTGCCATGACTTGCGAGTGATGATGTCCTGTCACGGTTCCAGTTGCTCAGGGAGACCGAGAGGCTGACGGGTCGCTTGAGTTCAGTAGAGCAGACGGCTCTGCTGAATCGTGTAATTACGACTTCATGACTTTGCATAAACGGCTGAACGAGCGGCCAGCATGGTGAACATACAGCAAACCGTGTTGTTCCTCTACCCTATACCATGGCGGCAGAGATTTTACCGTGGTGGGCCGCCATCAACGTAGAGGAAACCCTGTGCTGACTCACTCTTACTGCAGAGACGATGTAGTTTCGCTTCTTCTCCACCGCAGAGAGGACAGAGAAGCGTGTGCTTACACACCTCAGGTACCAAGATTTGGCACCGATTGATTTAATGGGAGTCGGAACTGACAATGTAACTCGGTCAGCACCCTAAGAGACAGAGTTCAGGACCCAACCCAATTGTTTACATCAGTATATATTCTTAGTAGAGAAACACAATGCTTTTATACTATGCATATGAATTAAGCTAAATTCTATATGACAATAAAAAATGGGATTACATTTTTTAAATACACAACTTCCATAAGATGTGTATCCTGCTCACTCATTGCTTACTATTAAGATAGCATGTTTCTGACCAATGAAGGACAGGAGGTGGGCACTAAAAAAGCTTTAGCCAATGCCACGAGTCTGCTCACAAGCACAAATGGCTTGTGCTAAGAATGTAAATTAAAGCTATGTATTTACACTTTATGTTGGCATAATTGTGCATGTTTGAAATGCAATAAGCAAATAATAGACAGCAGAGAATTGTGTTATGCTGCAGAAGTGGTTTAAGAAGTTTCTATGGACTTCTGGCACATTTTTTCGACAGGTAAGCTACCAATTCTTAGGTCTGCAGGTGGTGAGTTTGATACTAGAAGGATCCGTTTGGGGTCCGATTTGGCAGAAGGAAAGTGTTCTTTCACTCTGGTTCTGAATAGTAACAACACCGTTCTGAAGCATGAGACTTAACTGTTTGTCGGATAATGCATAGCTCAATAAACCTGTAAAAGTAATATTCCTGGATATTGTGTGTGTGTGTGGGTGGAAAGAGTGTGATTGATGTGCTGCCTCTCAGTAATATCACTTCTGTAATTCCAGAAGTCTATGACCTGTCAAACTGCATCACTGAGCAGATATGTTTGTTTTTGCTGTCTCAACTCTCAGCTTGTCAGAAGTAGCCCCTTCCTTCCCCGGGTCAGCTCCACGCTGAGGCAGAAGATGGCCTCCTTCCAGAGCCTGATGGATGTGGAAGAGAGTGAGGTCTGTGATCCGATGCCAAAGCAGGACAGCAACACTGGAGGATGCATCAAGACAAGAGATTATCTGTCTGGTGAGGCTGCCTCATTGCCACAGGATTAATAGTTTCATTCCTCATCAAGGGTCTGTGCCAGTAGGATTTCTTTATGATGTCTGGAGGCGCTGGATTAATGCATAGCACAGTGTAAGCCTGACTCTGACAACATCTTACAGCAGTCATTCCTTCTGAGCTAGGTCTGCTTCTTAAATGGCCCAGTTTCTGAGATGTTTGTAGCTGGAGTGAGACTTTATCTCGATTCCTTTTGAGCAAGTTGTTTTTCAAGCTTTTTTTTTTTTTTTCATGATTTTTATGTTTATTTGATATGGGATTTTTATCTTCTTCTTTTTTAACCGAGGTGCCTCAAAGTCCCATTTGTTTTTGTATGGTTATATAACTCGTCATTTTGTTGTTGTTTTTTTGTCCTCTCAGATGGAAACGGCCATAATGGAGGGAAGGAGAACTACCCACCAATGACGACGCCCGTACCCTGTAAGAGGAGGCGCCTGGGCCCCCGGGAAGGGTGTGAGGTTGAGATTAGAGAGGGCAGCACTCCTATCTCCAACTTCCGTCTGACGGAGCAGGAGGTACACTCGCTCTGACCGTGTACTTACTTGACTCCTTTCAATAATTTAACTAAAAGGTTTTCCCTCTCCGTACTTGGCTTCCATTGAATTTGCTGATTATTTTTAACTCCTATATGCACGGTAGATCTCTGTGCACCACAGGGCCTTTAAATGCAAACATCCAAAAAGAGAAAAACAAAAACTCTCAAGCAAACCAAGTTTGATTTTAGTGTTGGGTGAGGTTTTATTTATTTTTCAATTCATCTTTTTGTCTTAGTTTTTTTAGTTTTTTTTTTTGCTCTGAGCTTCTACTTGTTATCTGTAAGGTGCGATATCATATTTTAAGTTATCTGCATCATTCTATGCACAAAAACATTAGTTTGGTAAGTCTGCATTTTGTCTATCCATGGTAGTAGTGTTCTTGCTGTTGTAATCAGGATGGGAAATTCCCTTTTTTGCCCACCAGCAACAGTGGCTGGTAGACAAGGTGGGAAATTAGAACCAACCACCATCCAATGGCATTTAGTGACGACGCGTAGGTTCAACAGTAGGTCCAGTGCATGGACTGGTCGTCTGGAAGGTAGGCTAACTATTCCCTCGTTTGCCCTTCGTCATCAATGCGCCACTTGTTTGAAAAATACCTTCTTTTTTCTTTACTTTGCCCTTAACAGCTACCGCTGACTCCGCGGGATATGTCGATACATTTTTATTTTCTTTTTTTTTTTACCAATAATTTACCTCGGCTCAAATACATGTTGTCACGGAGTAGCGCTGGAAACCATTAGAGAAAAGTCTGGAGTTGACGGAAATATGCGTGGTTTCATTTCTCATAAGTTCTTCACAATAAAAGCTGTCTGTTATTTTGGAATTTGAATTTTTTTATTATGAAGCAGCACAATCCGGAAATGTTGAGGATTCAATAGCATTAACAAAAGCTTGGACAAAATGTGTCCAATTCGTTATAAGGAATGTTTTACAATCCACCCTCCAATGAGGCTGGTGTACAAGGAACAGTCACCCGCCACTTTGACAAAGTACCAGCGTTGGCTGGTGGTGGGTGCTAATTTCCTACCCTGGTTGGAATGCTGTGCAGCAGAATGAAACCGTGGGAGTTCCTTAATCATATCCACTAGGGCTAGGACAATATGCTTTTGTCCTTATTTGATTCTTTCAAGATTCACGGGTACCAATTCAATTTGTGCTTGTTGTTTTCATTTATTGCAATTCTAGAAGTATTGCAATTTCATTATAATGAGTATTGTGGTTTCTCTTCCTTCTTTAACCAAAACTAAAGTTGAATAATACACTTCCAGAGACAATATATCATGAGACGTTTCTAATCAATATGCACATCACATGTCAGCCAGTCAGTTAATCTGACATTAATTTAATTTTGTAAAGAAGTACAGACCATGGATTTTCTGCTTTTCTGCTTTCCATCTGTTTTGCTGGAAACGGATGTGATGCGGTCGCCGTCAGCAGTACCGTATAAGATACGAAGATTTATGGGGTGAATCATTGGTTAAAAAAAAAATCCCATCCACAGGAGGAAAAAGAACCAGTGACAAATGTTGTGACACAAGGACCACTGCCATCCACTGAGACCAGGGAGGAGACCAAAGCTGTGCTCATATCCCCAACCCTTCACACACTTCTTGAGCTCCAAGGCTGTTCCCCTGCTGAGAACCAACAGGTTAGGTCTTATTCCAGACTGCAATGCACAAAAAGGTTAGGAAGGAATAATGTGATCATGCCATTTGAGTAGCAGGACATCCATACCATTTTCCACATGGAAAAAAACACTTTCAAAAGCACAGCTGAAACCAGTAAAGAGATGATGTGTAATTGACAGCACAACCAGATTCAGTAATTCAAGCAGATCTCTTTTTAAAATAAAGTGATATTGAAAATGTTAACCAGCCAAGCATTCAATCTTCTAAACAAAAAGTGTAATGGCCACAGGCTCAGTATAGCACACTTCCGTTGCATCATGGTGCCAAGTAATAATCGTATGTTTTGCAACTTGAGCCACACAGAAGGGGATAACAAGGCAGACCTGTTGTCTAGCGCTGTCTTGCTTTAAAGTCCTCAACCTGTCTGGTCATGCAGGCAACAAGAGTGAAAGCACCATTTTTAGAAATGTTACTATGACAGTTTTGAGTACCCTCTGTAGTTTGTAGTGTTCTTTTCTCTCCTATATTCATGTTCTTACTTTCACCTCACAGCCCCAGTCTTCTGATCTGCTTTTCTATGGCATTATCGAAGCTGTATTTGTGGTGTTGAGCTACTGCTGCTTTTTGAACTACAGTCATGGAGCTCATGTGTTCTCTCTCAACAGGACAGTCTTTTTGAACTCCAAAGCCTCGGCCCACCACCACCCGGTGATGCCCCAGGATCATCATCCCCCTTTCACATCCCCTCTGTCCCCTCTTTGCTGGAGATGAAGCCCACAGGTAAACAAACAGCTCTAATGGCCATGCAAGAGGAACTGGCCTTTTATCTTGGTTCAGCCCGGCCTTTGAGGCTTAGTACATTTATTGTGTGTTCCATTTGTGCTCAGATTTTCTGAGGTCAAAGTCGAAATAAACACACCTTAGAATTGATATCCCGATTCTCTAACAAAAAATGTTTTCTCACGACGTGTAATGTTTATTGCACACATGAAACATGACAAAACAAACTGGTAGTACCAAACCACCTGTAGCTGTAGCACCTACAGCACAAGGCGCATCACCACGCGCCTGTAGACAGAGGCTTCAATGAAGAGAAGGGAGAGCATCGCAGCGCTTGGTAGCGCCTCAACACCGATTGTATTCAGTCTGGTTAAAACTCACAGAAGAAAGATGTAGCAGTTGGGATGCAGTTGGCTTGTAAAATTAAATGAGAATTAAATTCATAAGAAAAAAAATCATTTTTTTGAAAATTAAATCATGAACAGGATGAATCAAGGTTACGATTTTATAACAATTAAAAGTGCAGGCCTACCCCTGACCTTGGGTTTCCGAGCTCGGAACTCGGGCAACCACAGAGCTAAAAATCCAACATGGCTGCTCAGTGCATCAACAGTTGTGAAAGCTGTAATAACATACAGTTATAAGCACTTCTGTGTTATAGATTATCTGTGGACAATCTCGTAACGCTGTTTGTATGCACAAAAACAATATAAACTGGTATTGCACACAGTGGCTAGCCTAGCTAGAGCTAATGAAAACAATGAAGTCCGACTTGTAAATGGAATATTTGGTCATTCCCAGCTTTGGCTTCCGACTTCCAAGATAAATGGAACAGGCTTGATGCAGTGTATCCAGGTTGCGTTCCAAGAGAGAGGAAGTTCATGATAATAAACAGCTTTTGAATTTTCTGTGTTGGAGAACACCATGTGTATTTATAGTTATAGTGTGCTTCCTTAGTTACAAGGAGAGTGTTAAGGGTTCTCAGTGCCAGTGTTGGTATCAAATAGACAATCAATCAACAATGTGCAACAGTTGTGCAGCATAGGGATCAACCGCCATCACTCACAAGACCTGTACTTATATTAGCAAATTCACTTGTCCCAATATTGATACCACAGACATGACTTAGTGACCTCATTTTTTTAAGTTGAGAGGAACTTACACAATATTGACAAAATTCGAAATACGATAAAACCTTTATTCCGTGTTGATTATACCTGCAAGTACCCTGCACCATAAATAAATTGGTTATCGGTCTGTAAGAAAGACGATTATAGAGTATAGAGAGAATGAAAAGCCAAGAGTTTGTAGTAAAGGTGCTTTACTTTCTGCCTCGTACATTGTGTAATGGGAGCAACGCAAGGTAAATGGCTTATTTGTGCATTTAAGGTTACTGTCTTTGCAGGAGAGGATGACTCAACCGGGACGTCCACTGTTAAGAAAACAAAAAAGAGGGTGCACTTTGGAGGTCCGCTCTCTCCTGAGTTCTTTGATAAGAACCTACCCCCCAGCACACCGCTACAGAAGGGGGGCACCCCGGGCCGGGCACCCACACCAGGTGGGAGCTTACAGCTGCGCTCACTGCTGAAGACGCCGCAGAGGAGTGAATCCCAAACGCCACAAGCTCAGCCAGATCCCAGCAGCCCCTCTGGGTTTGGTGCCTCACCTACACTTGCAATGCCTCGCAACCGCAGGATGGCGTCTGTGGGAGAGGACGTCGTAGAGAAGGATGGAAAGGTAGACAAGATGCCAGGATAGTTTTAAGATTGGTAATATTTCTGTAGTGCTAGAATGGTGTATACTCTTCTATACATGTTAAAACGTTAAAAGTTTAGATTGAAATACTCTCAGCTTTCTACAAAAATATTCACAAGCATCTAGGGCTGCTTTTTTTTATCAGTACTGACACATTTGGAATTGTTGACAGTTTAAGAGTCTGTTTTTTTTCTCTATATTACAGTAACTGGATAAAGGTCTGAAAAGATAACTTGTGATTTATGTTTGTTTATTACTTGCAAGAACCAGAATATGCCCCACTATCTGTTCTGGATTGTACATGATACAGTCAGCATTGAACAACATTGTTTTTCTTTATTTTCTTGTCCTAGATTGTTTTCCCTTCAATGGAGGAGATTGACTCTGCGGACACAAGAGATACAGGTTTGTTATTACACTTTATTTATTTGCAATTCTGCAGTCAGACTCTGTTTAAATGATAAAAATCCTTTTTAATTTTTAAATTTTCAGGATATGCGTGGGATCCTCAGCCGTTGAATTTGAACACTGCTTTCAATGAGGAGTCTCTTTCACAGATTCTGACAGGTGAACTGCCGTCAGTGTGTCTGTGTCTGTGTGTGTCTGTCGGCCGGTCTGTCACGGCTCAAGTTTATCATTGAAATCAAGCCAATTGCCCGTCCAGTATAGAAAAATGTAAATACCAGGGACATTTTAAATCAATATTTGCAAATCAAAGACAGTACAGACCCTTTTGATATTCAAATTCAGCTGTATCAAAGTCATACAGCTGACAGTCTCAACTAGAGATCGACCGAAATGGATTTTTTTAGTGCCGATACCAATTTCCTTTACATCAGCCTTAGGGCTACTGATTTTCTTGAGCCGATATTTGAGGCCGGTACTGCTTTTGCTCCCTCAATTAACATAATACAAATGTAAAGCCTGCCGACTGCTCTGCCATTTCTTTAAAAATAATAACCAAATTCCCAGATCAGTGTCACTTCTGCAATCATCTTACATTCATATCACCCACATGATGTGTGCAATACACATCATGTGGATGGGTGCACTGCATATATTAACTGCAAGGGTAAAAGGCTTTCATCACCATCTAACACAGCCTTGAGGATGCGCTGCTTGCTGACATATTGTGAGACAGGTATAATCAGGCCAAAATGTCAATTGTCAAAGCATTTAAATAATTTAAGTAAAAACAATAAACCTGAAAAGTAGCCATTTAAATAAAGTGCTTGATTTGTAATTTAAGACTGCCATGTTGCTAGTGTCTGGGGGAGGGCGCAGGGCACGGTCTGCACGTGACCTGCAGCATCTCCAGCTACAAAGAGCGGCCTGTGGACGCCCGTCTGGAAATAATGTCGGGGGAAACTATCGGCGAACACAGCAGCCGCGTATCAACCGATACATGAACAAACACAATGATCGGCCGGCTGATAAAATCAGTCTATTACTAGTCTCAACAGGTGTCATTTTAGCTGAAATGCTGTCAATTTCCCTCAGAGTCTGAGACTAAACCCAGCACAACCTACCAGACGGATGCCCTGGACGAGCCTACGTCCTTGCCAGAGAAGGAGAAGCAACATGGAGCTGGTGTGGAAGCTCCGGCCCAATCTAGAAACCAAAGGAAGAAAAAGGTCTGCTAGCAGTACAGCGCTGGTTTTTATTTATTTCATTTTTTTGAATCTAGTTTCTTGGATAGGTCATTGGGAGTTCACAAGATATAGGACCTGATTATTACCGTCGTCTGCACCTTTCCGCACTGCTATCATTCCATGTCTAACACTGAAAATGTCTAAATCTCTTCCACAGCAGCCAGGACCAGCGCGTGCATGTGGTGGTGAGGCTCCAGCTCACTGCAGCACTCTAAAGAGAAAGGTCTGCTATTACAACAAACTGCTTTCAGCTTGAGCTCACTTGTAGAAATCTCCCTTTTACCAGACGAGACATCATTTTAATAATTTAGGCGCCGTAACATGCTCCGATCTAATCTACTGTTTAATTCCTCTGCATCTGAACCGAACCACGTCCGAGGATATCCACTTTAAGTGTTTGAGAGTGTGTGGCAGAGAGACAGTGTATAAAATGTATCCTAATGCCAACACTGGTCCCCCAGCAGCCAGAGGAGAGCGAACCTGTGAAGAGGTCGACACGCTCGGCTGCCAAGTCGGCCTCTGGGAAGATGAAGGTGAGTCGGAAGAGTTTGCCTGTTTGATTTCTCTTCACACTGCTCCACTATTGGCTCTGTCTGTCTGGGAGGCGGTCATGGAGCTGATAGCTGCACAGTCTAACTACAACTTAGTTTGCCTGAGTTGGGGAAAGAACTGTATGTGTGTATGTATGTTTATATGCCCACTCAAAGCTGTTTTACAAAATAAAAATTAAACCTATTTAGGCCTACCGTAACGAGGAACAGAGGAATAAGATGAGGCTTTGGGTACACACACAATCTATTTATTGGTTTTAACATTTTCATGGTATGTGTTGAAATAATAAAATATAGAATATCACCAGACGTGTCCTTTTTAAGCAAAATAACAAAATAAGTAAATCGGATAAACCAGACAAGTACAACAAATGAAGAGCCATAAGAGCTGTGCTTCTCACTAACTACACACGTCGCTGTGGATGGAAGTTTAGGGCTGCAACTTACAATCATTTTTCTTGTTGATTAATTGATTAATTGTGTAGTCTATAAAATGTCAATCTGTGTTTTCCAAAGCCCAAGATGGCATCCTCAAATGACTTGTTTAGTCCACAACTGGTATATATTAAGTTTGCTGAAATGAAGGAGTGAAGAAAACTAGAACATGTTCATATTTAGCAAGCTGGAATCAGAGAATTTGTTATTTTTCATTAAATAAAGACTCAAATGGTGAAAGGTGTAAACCGAGCCCTGGGTGTCCTGCTCTGCCTTTGAGAAAGTGAAAGCTCAGATGGGCCGATCTGGAATCTAATCCTTATGAGGTCATAAGGGGCAAGGTTACCTCCCCTTTCTCTGCTTTGCCCGCCCAGAGAATTTGGGCCCCCCATAAAAGAGAGACATCATGGCTTTCAAACGAGTAGAGTATTTTGCGATAACTATTTTAATTTTGTATTTTTCGTGTTTACAAGACTTTACTTTTACAGTTGAAGATTTGTCCAGATCATATCTATTATTATTATTATAATTATTGTTACTATTAATAATAATAATAATTCAGTAATCCCCAGCATCTATCATAACTTTCTGACCTTACTAGTTTCCATTGGCAATGACATGTCGGTCCAAACCTTTCTAATTTCTTTCAACAGATGACCTCCACAGCAGCCCAGCGGTGGAGCAGGAGCGTGGACCGCACACTGTACGGCTCTCGGGCATTTGCCTCCAAGAACCCCAACCTGAGTCCCATCACTGAGACGTTGTCCCTCATCAGCCAGTCTCCAGCAACACTGCACACTCCCTCTACGAGCTGCACAGGTAAAACATGCAGGCAATAACTTCCGCTTATAGGAACTGTTATAGGATGCTGTTGGGCGGGGGGGATGCACAACCTTTCAAAATCTATCATCCCTAAATTTGTTTTGGATTCCTGAAAAGTTTGGAGGGCAGCATTTATTGTTACAAAGGAATTTCCCTGATTTTTCCTCATTTCTTCCAACAGCCCCAAATCATGAGACCCACTTGAACCCTGAGATGGCTGACGGCATCCAAGCGATAGGTAACATTACTGTGACTAATGCATTGGAAGACCCTTCAGAAGATTCCGTCACATCTCCCAACTCCATTAAAGAAAGCCCCACGGGGGAGGGCAGGAGGCCGGCAGGGCCAAGGCCGAGAGGGAGAGCACTACAGAAAAGGAAGGTCAGTGTTGCTGATGATATTCTGTTCTGTGAGGAGACTGTGGACCAGACTGGAGTAAAGACAGAGGGGTCCTGTGAAGACCAAACTACTACAAACCCTCAGGCATCAAGGGAAACTCCTCTGAACCCCGCTGGACCTGAAGGAGAAGTCAACACTCAAAGTATTACCCAGACCTCTGCTGATACAAACTGCACAGACTCCGATGGGAAAGTAGAATGCCATGGCACTCTGGACGCACCTTCTTTGGACTGCCCACCTTTGGCTTTCACTTTGAGTCTGCTAGCAGAGCCGGCACAGAGAAAGACCAAGCGGGGCAGGAGGAGCTCTGTAAACAGCTCAGTGCTACAGGAGCAGGGGCAACAGGCAGAGGAGCACCCAACTAACCATGGAGTGAAGGAGAAGGGACACCCAGATCAAGCAGCTAGCCAGCAGGAAAACATCAGGCCAAGCTGTGATAGCCAGGAGGTGGGGGGGGTAGCCGGTTTTGATCTCGCCCCTTGGCAGGCTGACTTTAATTTTGAGGATGTGTTCCGACCTGTCGCCACTAGAGGGCAGCGCTCGGTACGCCGCAGCCTGAGGAACAAGTGCAATGCAGAGCAAAGCAGCAACAGTGGGGGTCTCGCCTGGCTGCCTTGGACCTCCCCCGAGTCCAGCTTAGAGGCACGCAGGAAGACCCGTGGCCGGCGGCTCATTGTGGCTCCACCTATCCAACTTCCACTTCCCGAGGAGACACAAGACAGCGCTTCATGAGACTGTAACCTGACTACCGAAGGTTAATGAACCGAGGTTAAATGGGATAACTAATGCATTCATCACACCTTCATACATGCCTGCTCTGTTTCCTTAATATTAAAAACAATGTTTTCCCAAAGAACAGGCTGATTTTTTTTATTTTTTATTTTTTTATATAAACTAAAATTGATACCTTTGGTCTCTGAATTATTAGAGCAGACCAGTAATTTGTAGCCGGTTTCCCCTCCGCTAACCAAGCCGGTCAATACACTGTGAGCCCAATCATCTCTGCGGACCACCACCCAATCAATATCCAACCACTCAGCTGGTAATCACCGTGCATCTTCAGACTCGCTCTCCAAAGTCATTGGATCAAGCATCTCCAAGTCAATATCTACTCTTTGTGCATAGAAGATGGCCCTGCTGCATTCCCCGTCCGTCAAGCAAGGCTGGGCAGGAGGAGGGGGTAACAATAATGGAATAGTAATGGATGGAGAAGACGTGCCTAACACAAATAAAATGTAATTTATAGGCTCCAACTGTTCTCTTGATTTGTGGTTGCTACCTTGTTTTTCTTTTTTATTCCCCCACTGATCCCAACTGTTGACATTAAGGAAAACGTCCAGAAGAGGTCCCTGGCTCATTGCATTATCTGAGCTTTTAATGGATGGTTTTAATTATATACTGTCAATGCTTGATAGTAATAGCAAGTCCGATTAAATTTGTCTTAAATATTCCACCAAATTAGAAATAAGTGTGTGTTCTTAATCAGTTCTCTGGAATGTCTAAATGTACCTTGCTAGACTCTGATTGTGATTAAATGCTTTGGTTGCAAGTAAAGACACCTCGTTAGATCAAATTGTGTTTATTTAAACCAGTGATTTAGACTCATTGGAAAGGAATTCGCCCAGATGATAAAGCAGTCAATATCTCCCCAAATGTGATTATCCAGCTGTGTGGTCAGTTCAGATCACGTACAGCAGCTTTCCTTTCACATCACCGTGAATGCATCGCTACATTAATGACCATTCTGATCTACATTTTACACACAGCCAATGTGTGGAAGTTAATTGACCTCTGACCTCAGATTCCAGCAGTCAGAGATTGAAATCAGGTCCTCTTTACTGGCTCCATCCGTCTGTCAGAGAGTAACAAATTGAGTTTCAAATTCAGTTTGCATAGGAAAATTGGCTCCTAGAATGATGCATGGCTGTAATCTATCCACCACTGGGTAATTGACTCGCTCCTTTTACATCAGAGTCACTCGGCTGAAGGACACCAGAGGTTTCTGGCTCCCAGTGTGTGCCAAGGTCTCGTCTCTAGTCCCACTGGAAGGCGGATGCAGACTGACGTGGCTCTGGATTGACCCCGTGGTGCTACTGTGCCATCTGGTGGAGGACCTGAGGAGTTGACGTTGCCAGGTATTCATCATCAACTTGAACAACTATTAGGAGATGAAAGAAGTCACAGGAACGGTTGTCGGGGTAGCAAATCATTTACTTAATGCATGTTAATTTGTCTGAGAGGGGCTTTTGATTGGTGCTGCTGCTGAACCAGAATCACTTCAAGGCTTTTATTTCCCCTTTAGTTTTTTTCATAGCGTCATGTACCTATTTCGTGGCTTTTCTTCTGTCTGATTATAAAGTGTGTGTGTGTGTGTGTGTGTGTGTGTGTGTGTGTGTGTGTGTGTGTGTGTGTGTGTGTGTGTGTGTGTGTGTGTGTGTGTGTGTGTGTGTGTGTGTGTGTGTGTGTGTGTGTGTGTGTGTGTGTGTGTGTGTGTGTGTGTGTGTGTGTGTGTGTGTGTGTGTGTGTGTGTGTGTGTGTGTGTGTGTGTGTGTGTGTGTGTGTGTGTGTGTGTGTGTGTGCGCGCGCGCGCACAGCCAAACTGCTGCAGCTCTATACGAGTGGGTGTGGGGGGTGTTTTCTGTGTCCAAGAGAGCGGGAGAGTGTGTGAATGGGTGAGGCTGAAACCCCTGTCCCTGGCAGACGGGTATAGTGAAGACGGCTTAACACAAGAACAATGGGGTCCTTTGACCAAAAGCGACGCCCCCAAGACATGTGGCCTCCTGTCACCGTGGCAACCCCCCATGGGACAGGGAGCGGGCTGACAGCTGGAGAGGAGGACTTACAAAAATGGAGTCCATTTCTTTCCACTGAAGCTCCCCTTGCTCTATATCTTCTCCCTGTTCTCCCTGTCGTGCCCTTATGAATGTGGGTTACATCTCATTTTACAGCTTTATGTGATTGACCTTATGGGCTCGACTCCACCTACCAACTCCTGCACACACACACACACACACACACACACACACACACACACACACACACACACAGAGTTTAAAGAGACAATAAATCAGGTCTTTATGAGCTCTTGTTGCAGTCAGTAATAAGAGAGCATTGAAGTCATTGACAAATATGGGGCTGAGCCACACAATTTTACATTCACTGTACCGATGATTTTACGCCTCATTTTAAAACGGATGAGCACTTTCTGTACAGACACAAAGACGCATAATCAGTTATTTGTACTTCCAGATTTAGAGACTTTTGTCTTTCAATTAGTTAATTAGTAGCTGAACGGAATTAAGTTGTCCCGCCGCCTCAGTCCCTTCTGTGAGCCCTGTATTATTGATGCTCAGAGGCACAGCTCTCCTACAGAGCTAAAGACAGCAGGAAGGAGGGCAACAAAACAAAAGGCAGGGCAACAGCAAGAGACCCTCCAGCTACTCTCAGTTTGGTCTTCTGTCCCAGTGTGTCTGCATGCTACAGCTGTGGCTGGCTCAGGCCTGATCTAACGGCTGCCTCTGCACGCAGCATGTGGGACCGCAAGATGTAAGAGGATTTGGTTTAAAAATGTGACAAGTCTTTGGGGAACAGGTCTGCGTTTCCTCAGTAGCCAATGCACACTGCACACTATTGCAATGCTGTTGCTTTAATGGAAGCATTTTAGCCATCAATCATTTTGTAGTGGTCAAGTGCTACTTTTTTTTTCCAAACTCTAGGTCGCTACTCTAGGACTCTAGGGCTAGGTCATGGAACGTTAGAGAGGTTTAACCTTGCTGCAAGACACTGGGCAAGTGTTCAATACGAGGTTTCAACCCTCATATACAAGCCAGGCTTGTTGATGTTGGCTTCATGGGCATTTTTTCAGTGGCCTACAGTACAGGACCGATAACAGATTTGTGAAGAGCTTTGAATTGCTTTTGAAAAGCTGTTATTGAAGAGATGTACTTGACAGTCGGAACATTAATACAGCAGCATACAAATATGTTCTATGAAAAGATATAGTGGAATAAGGGTGCCCTAAGCAGAGAATGAAGTGTGTGTGTGTGTGTGTGTGTGTGTGTGTGTGTGTGTTATAAGCATCTCGGTAGCCGGTCTGGCTGCAGATGCATGTTAGTACATGTGGTCATAAGAAAACATTTTTTCACATATTAGGCATTTGTTTAACCCCGATACCTTTATGGGCGGTCTCTGTCCTCCCTGCGCTCTCATACTGTGTATCTTCAGGACCAATTGGATATGTATCTGCCTAGTTTTTTATTTATTTTTAAATAAAAATGTAACTTTGTGTCATTTCCCCCTCAGTCTCTCTGACTGGACCAGCAAATCCATGGAGCAAAATTTAAATTACAGGGGAAATATTGCCATTCAATTGTTCGAACTCTACTCCAGCATATTATACTAGATTCAAGATTAGTAATGCTGTTTACGCAAAATTACTACTCTGCCTATGAGGTAGACAAATTTAAGTAGAACATCAGACCATTTTGGCCTCTTCTTGGCTCGCGGGAGTCAAATTGAGTTATTGGCAACACTTGATTAACAAAGACAGTTGAAGAACAATTAGATAAAAAAATAAAAATAGGATCTTTTTACGAAATGGTGTACAGATTTTTTGACTTTTGATCTCAAATGGCTTGAAAAATATTGCATATAGCTGCAATACATCAGAATAAAATCTACCCTGCCCTGCTTCGGATCCCCCCCTAGATTTGGGCTGAGCCCCACATATCTTCATCATCTGCCCCCCCCCTGCAGACCTCTGTGGCCTAGTCTGCAGGTTAGCAGCTCGAAGCTAAACTATTCACTACTATTAGCATAACACACCAAAAACTTGACCCAACTGTCAAGAAGCATTGTGGGATTTGACGTGGTAGAAGAATGCATATAATAATTTAACACATAGGGTTGTGGACTATGATTACATGTGATATATCTATGTTTACAGTTCACGTCTTTTCACCCTTAAAAACAAGACATTTTATAGGGCGACATTTGCTTGCATACTGGTACATATCTGGTTATTACAGTCCTCCAGAGTGTGTATTTTTTTATCAGGTTGATGCTTCTTTTTTTCTCCTTCAAAGTTTACATGAAGAAGGTCCTGCTGAGTTGAAAACTGCTCTCTCTGAATTCATGTTCATGTTCTCCACATTCCTGAGTCATGAATTCCCTCTGGGCATGGAAGTGAGCTGTCCCTTTCTGTCTGTGTGTTGTGTAACTGTGTGTGGTTGACTGGTGACCTGTCCAGCGTGTTTCATTCCCTTCTGCCTGTTGCATGCTGGGAAAGGTTCCAGGCCCACTCCCTTCCTGTAATTAGTAGTCCTAAGAATGGGGGAGAGAAGAAGAAACCCCAGTACACTGCAGGCCTAAATCCTCAGTGATGTCCAAATGTTGTCCTCCTGAGACATGGTGGCCCTGCGTGGAGGAGTTAACTGAGCCGACATCAGAAAAGGTCTGTTTTCTTGAATTAATCCCATTAAAAACAGGAATATTTTTATGTTGTATATTGTTTTACATTCCTCATATTATTTTTTTCAGTCAGGATTATGTGCCCTGCACAAAACCAGCTCTTGTTAAGGTTCCCAATGATTCTGAGACTTCAATCCAATTTTGTCTTGATGGAATTGTCATCCGATGTTCGACATCCTCATCAATCGCTTTTAATACTGTGTTGAGGACACTGTCCTGGTCTGGTTTTGCTCTCTGTGACAGATATGTCCCGTCTCCAGCTGGTCCACAACTCGGCTGCCGGACTTTGAACAGATTTGAAGAGAAAAGACCAAATCACTGCCATCCTTGCAACGCTACACCACCTGTTAAGTATAAGTACAGCTGGGTGACAAACAACATTTTTGATAAGGAGCCTCTCTTGTCTTAGATTCTCCGCAGTATGTACAACCTTATTGCAGGAATGAAAACCGTTGAAAAGATATGTAAAATATGATCCCTTCTTCTGATTGTGGAAGGAGAACTGTCTAAATGATCGTCCATGGCTCATAAAACCATTCACTGATCCTTCATTCCCTGGATGGAATCACCTGTATTAATAATGTTTTGTTGCTTATTCATTCAGGTTATTTTTGAATTGGTCACCATTCATGAAGATAGCGGCGATGGCAGAGTGTGGCAGCTCAGTAGTTTTCTCCTGTGATGTTGTAGTAAAAAACAGAAACCTTTTTGCGTTATGAATCTGCTATCAAGACAGACCTTTACACAGACTGTGGCACTGACTGACATGGGACGGGTTCAAATAATCCGAGCACAAATTGCGTGAAAATGCAACCGCAAGCAGTGTAATACTTACCGAGTACAATCTACCGAGTACAATCAAGGTACTTTGAATTTCTAACATCCATGCACACACTGGCAGCGTTTTGCAATACAAAGACCGTCATGGCTGAAGCATTGTTGTGTAACTATTTGCAGCTAACTCTGGGTGTTTTCTGTCTATCAATCTACTCACAGAAGCTCCTCTGAGAGCCGGGGCCGACCTGATCAGGATCTGCAGGGGCTGGATAACTCCTCTGTGAGCAATGGCCCAGGCTGACATGTCTCAGACATGACAAATGAGCAGGTGTTTGGGTCGTGTTAAGTAAATGGAGTCATTATTGACGACCTCGGAGCTCCCTGTGTGTTGCCAGCAACAGTGATGACTTCCAGGCCCCCGCTGCAGTAAAGGGGATTTTGTGATTCTGCAGGTCAGGGGAGGACCCGCAGCCTCGGGGGCCAGGCTGGAGTGTCTGCCATGGCGGGGTTAAGTTGAGTTGTTTGCTCTGGTGACCTCAAAGTGGGAAGTTCACTGTCTGGCACTGGAGCTGTGTGGCTGGCCGCCTCTGTGTGGACGGGCTCTGACTTGGTCCTGTCTCTGTCTCGATGGTTAGACCTGAAAGTTCCACACTTTTACTTTTAGAATTTATTTTTGTACGTAGAGAAATAAACAGTGTTCCCTCAGCCCTAAGCACTAAACCAAGATGAGCATTATTACTGCAGCAAAGATGTGGGGGACATTTAACAGAAATGAGGGAATACAGAGCCTAATCTAGGGGGAAATCCTTGGGTAAACATGGAGGAAAAAACATGAGGGAACATAGGGCTTAATATGATGGGGAGGATTCATATCTCAGGCTTAGCTTAAAAGGCAAGTGTGAAGGAGACAAAAAAATGGAGAAAGAAATATCAGAAATCAATAACCAGGCTAGCGGCTGTGTAAGGCAGTACTAGAGCGGTGGCAGTTTGCTGATTTGAGCTATTTGGTTCAGTTCAATTTGTGTTAACATCAGCGTACTAACATTCTCAGGATGACAATGTTAACATGCTGAAGTTTAGCAGGTACCATCTGTACCATATGTACCATATTTACCATATGTACCAAGTACATTCTCTGATGTACTTGGAAGAAGCCAGCGATAAATTCCATTGAGGTGGACAATAAAATGAATCAAATCAAATCTTAGTTTAGCGTTCTGCCATGCTAACATTTGCTACTTAGCGTTAAACACCAAAGTACAGCTGAGGATGATGAAAATGGCATTAGGTTGAATCAAAGATTGAAAACATTAGACAGACTTTTGACCTGATAATGGTGCTAGAGGAAAAGTGAAGAATCCACCAAAGTTGTTCCAAGTCACCCTTAGGGAGAAATAAATGTGTACACCACATTTAGTGCCAATATCTCCAACAGCTGTCTATACAGTTCACTTCAAACTATGAATGACAACCTCATGGTGGTGCTAGAGGAACAGTGAGGAGATCACCAAGGTCAGCAGGGTTCATCTTCTGGGAACCATGAAAGACGATACTAAATATTATGGCAATCCATCCGATAGTTGTTGAGATGTTTCCATCTGGACCAAGGCGGGGAACTGGCCGACTGGCTGCAGACTGACGTTAAAATCCTTAGAGCCGAGCCACGAGCATGGCGAAATATTCAAAGATAAAACATTTCAAATGGAAAGTTAAGTATAAAAACACCACTGGTGCTGCTGTACAAGTGGGGGAGTTGTACAACTTCAGTCTCAGTTATAATGCAAACTACACAAGGTGACAACCACCAACAACCACCAAAATGAAACAAAATCATGCATATATTCCCTTTATTTATTTATAAGCCAATAAAGTGATTGAACTGTGTCCCTCATATAAAAAGCCGGAAAACCAATTTGCTACGAGTTCACCCTCCACTACATTCCCGCCAGTAAAACCTGTACGTGGGAAACCTGGACGGATGAGACATGATATCATCATCCCTCTCAGCAGCAGCGTCTGTTGTCCTTCTCCATGTGAAAAACACAGCAAGCCCTCCGTCACTGTCACCTGGGCTAGACACGGGTATTCCACAGGACCGAAGGTATTTATCACTTTGAGTGTGATATGCATAAACATGTCACTTTGTTACACGTCTCTCAGGATTATCTGTAATTTACATTGCTATGATTACATAACATGCACCATCTGTTGCCTCGCAATAGAGCAGGGGGGAGACAAATGCACATGTCTCAACTAATTATTCAATTAGAGCCCATATTGGATGAATAACTGATTTACCACAGTTTACATAATAACAACACAGATCATTACTGTCTCTGTAATGCAATTTACCAGGACCATGGAGGGCTCATCATTCATGGGAATGTATACTTTTTTGCCCCCCCTGCCCTGCAGTAATCTGAAAGTGGTATCATTAATATGAATGACTGTGAACCGAGCGGCTTTTAATATATATTGCATGGCTCACATTGACAAAATCAAGGAATCACATCATTTGCATTCACTCGACCATTAACCAACATAACCTTTTGACATAAATCTCGCTTCTGACTCTCAACGGAATTGATTAAGAAGGTCTTCATGTTCTGTGTCTGGTGTGAGAAAAAAAGCTTGTTGTGTAAGTGAGTACTTGGTAAAAAAAAAGGTTGTGGTGGCCTGTGGTTGGGCGAGATGGAGGTGGAGGGGTGGGGGAGAAGCAGACAAAGCCTGCTGAGCTCCAGAGGTTAAGTCCCCCACCACCACCAGGCCCACAGGAATGTGTGAATGAGAGAGTCCTGAGGCTGCATTGTTGTCTGTGGTGCATCCTGCTCTGCAAACACCGCAAAGCTGCCGTACTCCAAGACTCTTCTGGGGCCCGGACTTAGGAAGGAGCCTGTAATGTGGGAGGTCTGCATATACAGCCAAACAAGGCATCAGGTTACATGGTTGCTGTGGTGCAGTTGTGAAGTCATAGATCAACGCTTTCACTCTTAAGAAATAGCTTTGATGCTGTTTAAGCAGGTAATACGCAACAAACCTCCAGTATTAATAAAAACTAAAAAGGCAAGCTCATGGCCATCAGTGTCTTTTAATCATCTTTGCACTTTGTATCAAACACAGTGTATCCATTGTGTGTACACTCCCTGTTTTCTTCCATACTGTCTTGACTTGCCTGGTTTCTTGGTGGGTGTGTGTGTGTGTGTGTGTGTGTGCGTGTGTGTGTTTTGTGCTGCTGGCAGTGCCTTGGGGTAGAACCAGAGGAAGACCGCCAGGCTGCCGTACACAGCGTTGGTCAATAATAAAGCAAAGCAATGTAAGATGTGATCAGGACTACTAAAAAGTAGGAAGAATGGAAGGCAGGAAGAGAGGAAAAGAAGTGAACCTGGAAAAATGAAATGAAATATGTCACATATTCAGCCATACCCTATACTTTAAGAAAAAGAAATGACAGTAGTGTAAAAATGACAATGTGGGGTTTGGCGGGGGGTTATGTGCGGGACATTTTTTTACATTTTGTTTGTGTACAGAGGAAACGAACGAGCTGTAACTATAATTAGTGAGCTGTAGAGGCGCTGGTAGGCGGGGTCTGTTACCTTTGGAGCTATGCCAGATGTTTTACTCTGTTTCCAGATTTTGTGTTAAGCTAAGCTAACTGGTAGTAGCTTCATATTTAGCACACAGACAAGAGTAGCATCAAAGTGAATGCGTGTATTTTCTGAAATGGGGAACTATTTCTTTAACAACTGTTTATGTCTAGATGATGTCCCACCCAGCCGGTTCCATGCTTACCTTTCATTGGGAGCTGTTGCGGCTGATAATTCAAGTCTTACTGTCATCAGTGACAAGTTACTGTAAAGGTCTGTTCTTGGTCCATTTCTATTTACATTATAAATAAGTAACATTATTCTTCCCAATAAGTAAATTCCACATTCTTTTTTTTGCAGATGATACAATTCTAAATGCCACTGGTCCCAACCGACCCAGGCTCTTGCTTATCTTCAGTCTGATGTCAGCTATCCCTTCTTAATCCTAGACAGGTAAGACCAAGCTGATGGTATCCTCCACATTAGGGGTGTCATTGGAGTTCATGGGCCACATACCTCTGATATGATCTCAAGTGGGCCAGACCAGTGAACCACTCCAGAAGGATCAGAAACAGAGTTTCTAGTCAGCTGGATGTTTTGAAGAAGAGCTCCAAGGCCATTGTCTGAAAAAACAGTTATGTTATGGACCAAGGAGAGAGGGGTAACATTCAGAGAAAAGGAAGAATTTCTAAGGTTAAAGTCGTGTATTTGTGGGAAAAGGACTTATTCTCTGAGATTTAAGCAGTAAATTTGGAATTGAAAATTCATTACTTCCCTGCAATTTTCACACTTTGCAGAGTCAACCATTAGGTCTGACTGGACCCTTTGGTGGGCCGGTTCTGGCCCACGGGCCGTATGTTTGACACCCCTGCTCTACATCCATCTGTGTCTCTGACTAATCTGCCATTACAGTTCTATATGGTGTCATATTACTCTTGCCAAATGTATAGCTCAAAATCACACTGGCATTGAAAATTGATTTTCAAAATTGGACCCAAACCTCTAACTTGGCTTTTATTATAGAATTGGGAAATAATACACTTTCTTCTTTTAGTTTTTTGCTATGCGTTAGAGGAGACTGACATCTCTCTCTTGTTGCTGGAGCAGGGCCGGCGCCAGACTGGCTCCTCTGCCGTGCCATTGGGGCGTTTGACCAATAGGTGGACTGCTAAAAAAAAATAGTCAGTTTTCAAGACTTCATAAGGAACTTCTCGTTTCTTCAACAACAACAAAACATATGCAACATAGCCCATGTGATAAATGTTTTTAAATTGAATTAAGCCAAAAACTATTCAACATAATATCTGTAAGTCTTAAACAAGGGACCACAACGCAATGACAAACCTGTCTGTCATGTGTAAAGGTAAAAGAAGCACCGGACCGCGTCAATGAGGCCAATTAATACCAACAATACATCCAAAATGGGACGATGATGTGATTAAGCATAATCAGACAGCTGTGCATTGGTAATAATGTTTTGGGTTGGAAATTAAATTGTTGACAATGTACATGTGTCTTGCTCTGCACTGTTTATAATGTTACAGATTAAATGTCTAACACAACCTCAGAAATGAAAGAATAACATCCACAGTGAAGCCACAACTAAAAGGACATTCACCCTTTACTCCCAACCGTGCACACACGGTGTAAAACCAACTGGTTATCATCTCAATCTTAGTGATTACGTTTCTATTGCAAACAAAAACAACTTGTAGACATAACACACAGTACATGAACACCAGACACCCCCCAGCCCACACTCACAAACACACATACACACGCAAACACACACACATATACACACAACCAAACACACATACACACGCAAACACACACACATATACACACACACAAACACACACACAAATACACACAACCAAACACACATACACACGCAAACACACACACATATACACACACACAAACACACATAGACACACACATACACACGCAAACACACACATATACACACACACACAAACACACGTATACATACACACGCAAACACACACACATATATACACACACAAAAGCGCCCACACACACACACACATAGACACAGACCCAAACAGCATACAACCCAAATGTGCTGTATTTTATATAGAGCTTTTCTAGTCTTAACAACTACTCAAAGCACTTTTACATGATACAGGAAGCATTCACACACTGTACACGGGGCCACCTGCTCATCAGGTACACACTCACACACATTCACACTCCGATGGCAAAGCATCGGGGGTAACTCGGGGTTCAGTGCCTTGCCCAATGACACTTTGACATGGGACTGGGATTGGGTTGCTAACAGAATAGCTGGTTACAGTTTTTCCAGTTGCTAACATACTAAAATGACATGCATAGCCCAATTATTTAAAGTGACACACAGAGAGAGAAACCTCCTCTCAGATCTCCTAAAGTCTTAACACACTTCTTCTTCACGCACATTTTGCAATTCAAAATGGCATTTATTAATTGCATGACCACGGTTCTCTGCACAAGACACAACAATCTGACATAAAGTGACACGTTTGCCATTTCAGATCACTGCCATCCAAAAAGCCCCTACCTGAGCTGATTGGCCAGGATGTGAGCCACCTGGCCAAACACCTCATTGGTTAACTGTTACCACTTCAATCAGGAAGTAAGCACCAGGAAAAGAGCACAAATGAGCACCAACAATACCCCATCAAGAACAACACAAGACCCCGCTGTGCAGAAAGAGGCTGCCTAATTATTTTTTGCCTCTTTTTTTCTATATTTTTTCTGCACATTTTATTCTGCACTTATCGTTATCTTTGTTCAGTCCAATGTAAATATATCTGCTGTGCATATGATGATTTAGTATTATGACAAAGCATACTAAAGAT
>NC_048411.1:572171-584479 GCF_013103735.1 Etheostoma cragini | reverse complement strand
TACATGAGGTATTTTGCTGGATACATGAGGTATTTTGCTGGATATTTTGCTGGATATATGAGGTATTTTGCTGGATACGTGAGGTATTTTGCTGGATATGTGAGGTATTTTGCTGGATACATGAGGTATTTTGCTGGATACGTGAGGTATTTTGCTGGATACGTGAGGTATTTTGCTGGATATATGAGGTATTTTGCTGGATACATGATATCCAGCAAATACAGGATATATGTGAAAAGAGTGAAGTGTGAACAAACAACAAAGTTGTTTTTTTGAATAGGGGTTGTGTATCAGACTATTCTTGACTAGGACCAGTTGCCAGGCAACCAGCAGAGACTCCAGGAATTCACTGTTGTCAGCCAAAAACATGATACAGTACAGTTACCTCTGTAAAAGAGCCAACTGTTGTTTTACACTCCAATTTTGATATGGAAAAAACAAATGAGCTATAACAGTTTCATTGGGGGTTAACCCTAACCCTTTGGAGGTGCTGAGGGAGGAACTTTGTTTCCCCTTTGACCAATGTTAGCGACGTGAAGCCAACTGGCTGTTAGCTCTGCTAAATATTTACCGTTCACACATGAGAGTGATATCAACCTTGTTATCTCTGTTATCTCAGCAAGACAGAAAGAAAGTGTATGTCTGGAAATCACAAACTCATCCTTTAAAAGAGGCCTTTTTTAAACCATAAAACTATTGTTCAGTCTAGGGTCACTGGAATCCGTGCAATTTCCTACAGTGCAATATTTAACATTTAATGTTGAACCATTCCTTTTCATTACTGTGCAATAACTTTATTTATATATTTATTTAGTATTTAGTACTTAACCATTTCATTACAGTGCAATATTTATCTATTTGTTTACAATTATATCCTTTAACACAACGTGTATTCAAGCCATTTTATATATGCATACAGTTGTTCTCTGGACTATCTGATGTTTTTTAGGACTCTTATAATTTAATTTAGTTAATCATGTCATGTCATGAATCATGCCTTTAATACTAAGAAAACTAAAAAATGAATGTGTCAAGGGTTTTTCTGCTTTGGCACTATTGACCACCGTGACTTGACCCTCCTCCACTGTACTTAATAGTGTTAAAGTCAGGAGTATTTGTACATGGTGATGGCCTTGTCAGAGGCCCCTGCTTGAAATGTACGTCCTCTTCAGACGACTGTTAACTACAGCAGGACAATAGATTCGTCAAACAGAGTAGTTCTCCACGTTTCCCAACCTGTCTCTCCCCCACTTATGTCTGGTGTACAAGTGTACTCTGTGGCACTCTTAAGCCCTTCTGGGTTCAAGTGAAGGAGGCGGTGTTTTCAGGGACATTTCAGACAGGAGGACTTGGAGAGCACGAGAGGTGTCTGGCAGGACTTTCAGTTTAGCGCCGACGAGCTGCACTTCACCTTCCAGCTGCTCTCTGTCCTTTTGGATTCAAGGCAGGGGAGGGGGGACGGAGCAGGGGCCACTGGGAGGGAGGGTGGGAGGAGGGGTTTGGATGGTGGTGGGGGTCACTGGATGGGTGGGGGCACGCTCTTGGGCGGACAGGCCCTGGAAATTTCCGTTGTATGTTTCAGCGCTTTTCAGGATGGGAGGGGTTTGGAGTTGGACTTGTGTTGGGGTTTGGGGACTTGGCAGCCAGCCAGCCACAGCAGGAAGCTTGCTAGTTTCACACGGACAAAAAGGCAGTCCTGGACACTGCCTGACTATCTGAGCGCAGCACTCCAGTCATCATCTATAAAAACAGGAACTCAGAAATGTAGGCTGAACTGGTGGTGGCCCAGATTGGCTGCTACTCACTCACAGCTGCACTCAATATTCACGTTTTCTTATTTTCTTGACAAAGTAAAGGGCATCAGTTGGAGAGAATCCATTTCCAGTTTTGCCTTTCACTTCCAGACTTCCATTAGATAATGTCTTATTTTTATGTTAACCTCATTTCACCCTATAGGCCTTCTCCACAATACGGAAGTAGCCAAAGCTGCCAAGGATCCAGAATGGGTTAATATTAAATACTTTGTGTGTCAAGAAGCCTTGTTTACTTGAAAATAATGTCCCCTTAGCTTGGCGCAATATGTAAACGTCCTCATTTATTGAACTTAACCAGGCAATAGATCACATCCTTCACAACACACACTTCCCAATAGAGGATCTGACATGCTACTACTAAAGGATTTAAAACAAAAACAACAGCAAAACCCATTTATAGACTGTATGCAAACTTGGTCACTCGTAATTTAAAATAAACCGCGGGAGAGCAGGAGGTGTTGCTGTGCATCAGATGGATCTTATGTGTGTGTGTGTGTGTGTGTGTGTGTGTCGGGGGGAGCAGGGGGCAGGTGGACACTGGTGCTGGGGGCTCTGGGCCCCTAGCAGGTGGACGCTTAGAGAAAAGAAATTAAAAAAGGAGGGATTAAGGGGATGAAAAGAAGCTAAGGATTACTTGTCACCTTTTCTCCACCAAAGACAGAATACCAGCCAAGGGTCTCATACCGAGACATCACTTTGTGGGTGAGGGCTGAATGTATTTCCCAATGCAATTTTTACTATAACTATAGAGATGATCAGAAAATGTTTTTCAAAAAGAATTGTTGACCATTTCTATTCTGTTGAACAATAAATGGAGTCATTGTTTCAGGTGTGGTATGTTTTCCTTGTTTGAAAATACTTTTTTGCTGCAGACATGACCGTTATGTTGTGCACGATTAATAATTATCCCACAACAATTTGTAACATTACAAAAGAAGGAGAGTTGACTCTATTAAGACTGTATGTGAATTAAGATGAAGTGAATACCCTCATTCCTCCAATTAGTGTAGAAGTTGACAGCACTCATTTGGAATAAGTAAAGGTCCTCAGGTTGTGTCTCTACCTTCATTTTTTGGACTGAAAATCAATATGATCTTATCACAATTAGAGTGAATGACTCCCTGCCCTCCTCCCTGGTTAGTATGTTTCTGGTGTTGTGTGTTGGTGAACACGGCCTCTGCTGTAGATCATGACACACGGCATTATTTATTCATGGCTGGGAACGATAGATGCACTACAAGCTTCTCCTGAGCGTTGTCCATCTGTTAGCTGGCCTACTGTACACACTAATGTAATATGTGAGTCCTCAGGAGGCGTCCTAATAGCCATTCATGTGTTAACGCTTCACACTATTTATCTGTGTAATAACACTACCGTTAATTATAATTAGTGCCTTGTCGTTGGTATGTGATTTATCTGTCCCTGAAGAAGTGCAAGATAAACAATGAGTAAAGTGTGACCTTAGCGATTTTATTTGATCACCACTGTGCTGACAGCAGTTCACCCTCTCACAAGACACCTCTAACATGGGAAAACCTCAGGTCTAATTGCTCCCTATAAGACACTCTATAATCCGTCTCTGAGGACTGCTGTACACATCATTTTACACAAAGCTGCAGATAATTTAATTTCCACCCAGGGAGCTTTCAGCATTAGCCTGTAATAGAAAAGGAAGATTGCTGCCAGATTTCCAACACGAGTGCCTCTGTATCACTATGATCATGAAATTGAAGCAGCAGAATCAGGTTTCCTGTATTGATTGTTTTTCTTCGGAAAAGAAGGCTGTACTTAAGCTGCTCAAATTTCCCTGAGGCAGATTCATAATTTACGTGTGACAATCCTTGTGCTGAATTCTCTGTGTAGTTTTTTTATTTATATTCTACAAAATATTAGGCCTAAAAGTGTCCCTAACTTATGTTACCAATATTAAGTGCAAAACACTTTTCAATTGAGCACAGTGCAGATTTAAATGTGATACATTTACATTATTTTGCTTCATTTGTCACCAGATGCCATAATTTATGTTGCACTGAGGGCTGTAAAAAGAACAACTCCTTTCTCCAAAAATAAATCACAAGGAAAATGTCTTAGACTCAGCTGTCAATGGATGAAATTTAACAGAGTGGATTGGCTGCAGACAGTTTACATAATCATTTTTGAAAAGATAATACTCTTTTTCACAGTCTGACGAGCAATGCATTTGAAGACTACTTTGCATAGACAGATAACAACATTTTTTATCGTTTACTGTAATACTCCAGATAACTACACACTGCAACATCAGATCATCTCTGGGGACTGGATATGTGTGGCCATCTTTATCTTAAAAAACACACAGCTGCTACAATAAACTGCAGTGTGGAGGGGTGTCTCACTTTGATCTTTAAATACCCTCTAACGTTAAGGCATGCTCATTGGCTTTGCTTTATCAGTTTCTTTTTTTTTAAACTGCTGGACAAAATGCAGACGCTCCCTTGAATCTCACCCTATGTAGACGTAGCACAGCAGAGAATGCGAGAACACCTATCCTCTCTTTTTTATTTTTTTCTTCCTCCAACACCACCACCATCTGTCCCTTTCTTCCATTTCATGTGCTCAAGCAATATCCACACCCCTCTCATAGCAACAGCACAGCGCCGCCGCCCCCCGCGCCTTGCAGTGAATTTTTCTTCCCCTGGATCTTTGCCTCGCACTATGCAGACGGTCCCTGGGCCCTGCCTGACGGTTCACTGTGTTCCCCCCTCCCCCACCAGCCGTGCTCCTGTTTCACTCAAAGATGGCGTCGGCTCTAGAACCCCTGGTCTGTGGCTGCATTTTTAGGCTTGTTGTTGTCTCCGTTTCGCACTGTTTTGGCACCTTCTCCTCGGCGGCTCGAAACGAAATCCCGGTGAGTAGCAGCGGAAGCCGGATGGGGGAACATGAGATTTTGTACACGGTCCGCTTTACCCGAGCTTCCCTCGGATACCAGAACCGAACCAGCTCGGGCTTTCTGGGGAACCGCGAGAGGTAGAGGGAGAGAGGGGTACGAAGGGATGATGATCGCGGAGGTGGGTGGGGGATACAGAGGGGGGAGCCGAGGCCTAGCTACTTCGCTCCAGCGGCCTTGTCTTCACCGCACCGCGGGCTGTAGCGTTACGTGGGAGGGCGGTTGGTTCGAGGGAGGAAGTCAGCGAGGTGGGGACCGCTCGGAGGTACGCGTCTAAGCAGGCAGAAGATCCTCGCCCACACCAGAGGCTGAGAAGGAGGCCTTATAACATGTAATACTGCAGAATCCGCGGCTAGGATTTCTTATTTTTTGCACTTTCCCGCTAGCCGAGATGGCCGTCTGCAAGTTGCATTGTGCCTTTCACAAGGCCGCGATCTTACGTTAATATCTGAATGACATTCAAAATTATATTATTTGCTGGGTTTGCTGCGGTGTGTTGCTTCATATTGTCTGAAATATCGGTCGAAGTGAGGAAACGTTGTCTTCTATAGCTGAAGCGCTGGCTAACCCCTCGTTTCATGCTGTTTACGTTTCAGGTTAGCGACCAACGTTAGTAACATAATTGTAACGTTAGCTCGTTGGTTGCTAGCTTTTAACGTTAGCTTGCTAAACAACAGCAGTTAGCGGGAAGGCTTGTTGTCAGATACTTAGCTGCCCAATATCATATCAGTGAGAGTAAACAGCACCGCAGGAAACAGTTTGGCAATGCGGCAATTGACTAAGCTTTGATTTTTAGCTAGCCTCTGAGCTAATGTTTGCTAACAGTCTGTGTTTTGACTGCATCATGTTTACCTTAGCAACCCAACGAGCCTAATGGGCAACTTGCTGGTGTAGTTTTTAGGAAGATGTTGTTGACTCTTTTTTCCCTTCTCATTTTCACCATATATGAGACACCTGTGCAATTTCTAGTAGTTATTAGAGGTTACGTTACTTTGTTTTGTACTATTCTGGCTGTGTATTTCTATGTAATATGAGACGTGTATGGTTGTTGTTGTTGTTAAGAGATTCCTCTTTATTTCTAATGTCCAAATTGTTAGTAGTACATTGTCAAACCTCATAGTGCTTTCTAAGGGTATTGATATACTGTTTATACATCTGTGTGAAGGCACAGTATGGTGTGTCAATGTTTTACTTCCACTTTGTTGCAATATTTTCCTGATTTATCAAAAGGTGTCACTTGTTTTCTGCAACGCTTCCCTAACCTTTGATTCTCTGTGTGCTATTTTCTTTCTCTGTGCAGGGTATATCAGCTACCGGAGCGCAATAGGCAGGTGGTCAGTCGTGGTTGCTCCCTGGGGTGAGATATCTCTTCCGTCCCAGAGCTTTGAAGCTCAGCCGGCTGGAAGTGTAAAAGACAGTGAGAGCAGAGTAAAGACGAGGACGCGTGGATGCAGAAAAAAGTCACCATCCTGTGGAATGTTATAATCTTCACAAAACATGTACTTTATGACCCTCACCATAATCATTGAAACACTAATTTCTCGGAGACCAAAATCATCGTTCACAACTCGCCCTGAGAATTGGCCAGTTTGCCAGTGGCAGGAAACTGACTGAGCAGTTTTGATTGTCCCTGTATAGGTACTTTGCGACAGGCAAACACCTTCTTTTTTTTGAAGGCCCTTATCATTGACAACCTCTACTCTACCCTACATTGTGTACATTGGGAGTTTAAGTTGAGAACAGACCTGCTACTTCCTCCACTCCCCCTGCTTCTTGCCAGGGACCTTCACCTGGCTGGGAGTGGGTCGTGGGTGGACCGCATTTTACCAGGCGGAGTGTTGGCTCAGGGGGTTTGTGCTATGGTTAGCTGCTCTTTACCGTGCTGCTCATACTCAGCTTCTGAGGGACTCTCTGTGCGACCCCAGGACAAGGGATAATACGCAGGCAGGGGGCAAAGAGGAGGAGGAGGCGGCGCTACGGCGCAGGCCAGTTGTTTCCTTGGCTTACAATCCCTTTTTTGTGTGTGGTCATTGCGGTAAGGTCTCAGGGCCCCCGTACCCACCCAGACCGCAGCCATGGTGAAATTGGCAAACCCAATGTACACCCAATGGATCCTAGAGGCCATCAAGAAGGTAAAGAAGCAGAAGCAGAGACCATCCGAAGAGCGCATTTGCAATGCGGTCTCCATGTCCCATGGTCTGGACCGCAAAACGGTTCTGGAGCAGTTAGAGCTTAGTGTCAAGGATGGTACCATCCTCAAAGTCACCAACAAAGGTCTAAACTCCTACAAGGACCCTGACAACCCAGGGCGCTTGGCTTTGCCCAAGCCCAAAGGTAGTGGCAGCTCTGGAGGAGGAGGTGGAAGTGGTGGAGGAGGTGGAAGTGGTGGAGGAGGAGTAGGAGGAAGTGGAGGTGGAGGTGGAGGAAGTGGAGGAGGCGGCAGCAGCAGCAGCTCTCACTCCCATTCGGGGAAGAAACCGGGACTCGACTGGAACAAGTTGATCAAACGGGCACTGGAGGGGCTACATGAGCCTGGGGGCTCCAGCTTAAAGAACATTGAACGCTTTCTCAAGTGCCAGGCTGATGTGGCAGCCTACTTGTCGGGCAGCGGCTCCATGGGGCCCGGCCTTTTCCACCAGCAGCTTAGGGTGGCCCTAAAGAGGGCCGTGGCTCATGGACGCGTGGCCAAGCAGGGTCCTCTGTTCCAGCTCATCAGCCGCAGCAGCTCCCTGGATGACGGCACTGGGACGGTGTCTCTGGAGTCACTGCCACCTGTTCGCTTGTTGCCCCATGAGAAAGACAAGGTAATGTCTCTCCATGTGCATGTGCCTCAAATATACATGTAAAGTTGTGTGCACGCACCTAAAACTTAAACACATTGATAAAATACATTAAATAGGAAATACCTGGTTGCATTTGCTATGGGCATTATCAGCACGTCAAATAGATATAGTAATTATCATTTGGATGTTTCTGATAATTGTTGATAGCAAAGGTTTTAGTATATATACATTAAGCCTGTAAAAAGATAAATAGGCATAAAGCACTTTGGTATGATAAGACATGGATATCCTGTTGAAACAACTGTAGTTGAGGCAGTTGTGACATGAAATATAATGTGCTCACCAGTTCAAACTTTTTGGAGCAACAGAAAGAAAGTGAGTGTGAAAACACTCTCTCAACTCCTTTTTGCAATCCAGACAACATTCATTCTACTAACATAATAGCTGCTGCGCACCCGGTTGTGTCCAGGTGTATCAACGGACAATATACCCAAGAACATCTTTGAATTGGTCATGGCCTACATGCCTTTAATTTACTACAGCACAGAATAGACTTTGACTGTGGGAATTTAAGTTGTGAGTTTTCATCCAGCAAATGGTGCAGTGATTTACACCAGCATTGGCAAAGTCATTTTAGAAGTGGCTGAGTAGGGTCTAGCATTGTGTTTAAGGTCAGACAGATACCAACTGGAATCTGCATCTCTCTCTCTCTCTGTTTTATACGTTATCAGTGTGTGTTGGGGAGAAAAGAGGTATCAGGTAAGAAAACATGTTAAAAAGACCTCGCTGAACAAGTGACAGCATCTTGCCGTGGTCCATGCGAGTATTACTAGAGTGAAGCTGGTGGGATGCTGGTGGGCCAGTTTTCTGCAGAGGAGGAGGTCAAGGGAGAGATTCGTGTGTCTCCCAGCATCCTGTAGGGAGTGTGGACCAGCTGCAGGCCTGCTCCATTTCGGGATGGGTGGGTGGAAGAAAGGAAGAGAGGGAAGGGGAGGAACCCAGACAAGTGAGAGAGCGGTGGTCTGTAGTGGTGCCAAAGGAAGAGGCCTGGATGACGCAAGCTACAGGCCTCTGTAAGCAGAAAGGGAGACAGAGGCAGAGATGTAGAGGGAGAAGAAAGCGAGAGAGACAGAATGAGTTAGAGAGAGAGAGAGAGAGAGAGAGGGAGAAGCAGACATGCAGGCGACAGACGAGAGAGAGAACACACCCACTTTTGTAACCTGATCAGAGAGAGGAGCCGGCTGCTAACCTCTGCTACTAAGGGCCAGGGACATGTGTGTACAAACACACACACACACGCTCATATTGAACCATGCAATTACACGCAGAGGGTTAAACACAGAATGGCACACAGACATAAACACAAACTGAGTGCGTTCTGGCACGAGACTACACACCCGCACCAGTTCACATGTCCTAACCCCTCCTGCATTCTAACAACGGCAATAAACTAAACCCATTGGAGCTACACATTACTATCCACCACTCTCGTGTCCCATCATCGGCTCAAATGTCACCGGTTATCCAACAGTTAGTATCTGCAGAGCACTAGAGCAGCCCTAAACACTGTTTTGACTGGCTCCTGGCTTTATCTGGCCCCTGCGTTGGTGCGGAT
Source organism: Etheostoma cragini (assembly GCF_013103735.1). Lineage (NCBI taxonomy): Eukaryota > Metazoa > Chordata > Actinopteri > Perciformes > Percidae > Etheostoma > Etheostoma cragini. The sequence goes on along the minus strand of NC_048411.1, from coordinate 575,341 downwards.
GCTCCCGGTAAAAATGTACACACACACACACACATATACACACACACACACACAGTAGGATTATCCTAGAGAGCAGGCTGGAGTCACATGGGGTCTGCCTAACACAGTGACCTGCTTGGCTGCAGATGGCCAACATTGAAGATGAACACAGATCAAGCTCCTCTTTCTCTCTGACTCAGCCACTGATCGGCCTGCTGCTCTGCCTCACGGCACCAAAGGACACCTCACTGTGAAAATAATTTTGTACATGGGTGAATTCCTTTATTTATGTAACTTTACATTGCACCAGTAAATATTAGTCAAATTCATACTAAATATTGTCAGAGAGTGAATTTTAGCACCCTGTTGCATCAGTGAATTCTTTTTTATCAGTCAAAGATTAGGAATTAAACTTGTGTACGTTAATAGGGAGATTTAGTTGTTTGTCCTATTTTCAGGCTAGATGTGGCATGGAAAAACCGCTGCAGCAGTAAGAAAATTGAAATTTGTGTCTGTCATTCACACAAGCCTGTTCACTCCTCCTCCCCGCTTCTTCTTGTGATGTTGCGTTCAAATGTCTCTCCAGAAGATGCAGCCTTATTGATGCTCAATCATTTGTGTTTTTTGAGTGACTGTTGGCTTGTTCTCGATGTATGTATTAGTCTGTGCCGGTGCCAAATAACATTATGCATCAAAGAGATGGAAACTGTGCACGGTAGACAGTCGGCGTTGCAGAATCACTCTCCTCCGTTCCCCCTACTCTACAAATGGTGCATCATCGCGGTATTGCCCCGCATGATTGCTAACGGTCATGATTTCCCTAGGAAGAGGGGGGGTACAAGTGAAGGCACATGGGGGAGGAAAACCAAAACAAATGGTGAAGCACTGGCTTTGACCCCATTTGCAGGGAGATTTGTGTACTCAACATGCTGATGTTTGTGTTAGAGCGCTCCATTCAAACGGGATCCCAGACCCTATTTCTGTCTCACCCTAATAGGGTGCCATTGCCAGGTCAGGAAGGGGGAGGTGAATGGGGGAGTGAAGTCAACCAGGGGTCATGGATATATAGATGGCAAACCTCATTGCCTCCCTAAGCACCCGTTAGCAGTTTGAGGCTACGGCCATTAGATGGGATGGGATGATGCTCAGCCTTTGTGTGTGTGTCTATGTGTCTGTGTGTGTGTGTGTCTGTGAGATGTTCATCCCATCATAATAGACGAGAGCAATCTCCCTGCCCCGCGGTTGCCCTCTCCTCAACAGCTGGAGCGGGGTGAACCAGAGTTCTCAATGTCGCCGTGCAGTGTCACGGCGACATGGCTTGTGAACAACATACATGCACAGTCATTGCTGTGAGTTCCCTCCAAAACGGCCCACTGACCCCGTAACAGGCTAGCATTCTGCAGCTAATAGTAGTGGAGCTGCTACATTAGCTTATTATGAACCATCATGGATATATTTACTCCAATTTCTGATCAGCCCCCACCTGTCTTCCTCCCATCACACACATTACCTCTGCTTGTGTTGGCTCAAGGTGAAGACATCGTGTATTGTCACTCAGATGACCCTGAATACAAAACATGTATCTTTTTTTTTTTCTTCCCTTCCCATCCCCCATCATGTTCTCCTCACAGGAGATGATTTTGTGTGTTCCCAGGATGGATGGAAACAGTCTCAGGATTCGCACTGGAAAAGTTGTGTGCAATGAAAATGTCTCCCTTAACTCCCTGTTGTCAACTCAAAATTCAGATTTTGGACTGATCCCTTTTTCAAGGAGGAGGTGAAGCTTGTAGAAATTTCGGCCTCCATTTCCTTGTCCGGCATCTGGTGTTTCCATTCTGCCAGAGCCCTGGCCTCAGCTGACCCATTATTAGTCCCCCAAAGTTGAAAGAGCTTGTTCCACTCTCTGATGCCACCAGCTTTAACCTCATGCTGTGCTGCTACCACAGACCCAGGTCTTGTTTGACATTTAGCAGTACATACCAGCAGAGAAATGGAAAAACTAAGGAGAATTCATTTATTTAAAGGTTCAGTTCACACAAATTGTACTGGACTTATTTTTCCCCCTATGGGGTATCTTGCCACTTCTGTTATGTGTGATATCTGCCTCTCCGAGTACCATGCTCATAGTAGTTAAAATGGCATTTAAACTGTTTCCAGAAACGGTTCTGTCCTCGAGTTACTCAATGAAAGTCATGGATATGTTAGAAGAACTAGATACAGCGTTCGAGGTGGAGTCCCTTTTTATCCTATGAGAGTTGCTCAGTGGCGCATAAAGCCATCATCGTCAGAAATGACCCGGATTATTGGCACTACTTTGCACCGCGCGACCCATAGAGCAGGCACACTAGGGACCTCCGCATCCCGAGCCGGCCGCTTCACGTTGAGCCCTCCGCTAATTTGAAATTAAATGATACAATCACGCGGCTCTTCTAGATTTTCCAAATGTTATCGGACTGAATGGATCAAATGTCTTTTGAAAATAATTCTGATTTAAAATCTGTCCATAGTGAGCTCTCTCTCTATCTTATCACAAAATACATTCCGGGCCGTGTGTTTATACAGTGTGTAGTCTTAGCACCAGCCATCATTTGCCTATTTCAGTGAAGGTGTTCCAATTTGACCCTATCGGCTGCAGAAGAACAACCAGCAACAGACGATGCCAGCCATGAGCCTATCCAAACAGCATTAGCAGCAGTAGTGTCAGTGCCCATGGGGGAGCACTTACCTTGAGCTCACCAACGACTGTGATGTGAATGGCATTTGGCACGGGAAGTGTAGCTGTGTGAGGCCTTGCGTATGGCTAACCTCACCACCCCACAAATGGAGCCAATGTGTTGAGCAGCTGTGGAAGTGACGGCTGGAGCACGGCTGGAGCACGGCTGGAGCACGGCTGGAGCACGGCTGGAGCACGGCCAGCCCCGCTCAGTTTGATGCAGTGATTTAGCTTTGTGCTCCCTGGCTAACCTCAACGTTAATGGAGGGTGATGCTTGGCTGAAAGGGAGCACACGTTGGCACAACACACAGTCTTCCTCGGGCTGTGGTAGGTGTCACATTAAAATGTAGACCAGTCACTTTCAAGTCATTCCCAGGCCAGCAAGGCTACAGGGATTTCAGAGCTTCTACCTGTCAACTGATGGCACTTAAACGTGTGTGTGTGTGTGTGTGTGTGTGTGTGTGTGTGTGTGTGTGT
>NC_048411.1:521221-572071 GCF_013103735.1 Etheostoma cragini | reverse complement strand
CAGTTGCCACAAGGCGTGTCTTTTTGGCCCAAAGCAACGTTTTGTTCCTAAGCTCTCCTGACGTTGAGGGGGGGGGGGTGAGAGCACATGCCAAAGCATGAACACAAAGGCTAAAAATAGAGACACACACACGCACACACACCTTAAGTCAAGAGACAACTGTGAGACTCAACAGTCATTCAATGCATAAAATATTTAGTATGATGTTGTCGTGTAAAAGCAATCCTGGCAGTCGATGCTGGCTGAGGTAGAAAAAGGCTGAACAAGGAAGGAAAACGGAGGAATTTGAGAATTGAGTTTCACTGTTCCGATATCCTTGTCATGGAGGGAGGATTAGCGCTTCATTTTTAGTATCTGTTGGGGATTAATTTACAGTGGCAGCCAGTAACTGAAGCCTCACTGTAACATGCGTATCTGTGAAAGGCAATTCGCATGCTCTTGGCTCGTGTTTACCCGAGCGCTCGCAGGGCGAGTGGGAGCAGTTGACCTCCTCCAGCAGGGAAGGGGTTAAGCGTCAGCAATGATTGAGGTGTTGGTCGCACGCAGGCTGCTCAGATTGCTGCTGCAGATTTTCTCTCTTTCTTTACACTTTCCATTTTCCTTCACTCTCCTGCCCTCTGGATTCTTATTTATGTCCTCACTCTCTTCCCCCTCCGTTCTCTGACTTCAATTCTCTCCAGTGACTTGGTTGGTTTGTTTTGCAGCCCCAGTATAGCTATTCTCATCGCGCATTCAGGTCATTATTAATAATTTGTTTTACAATCTTGCAGTACAATCCTTTAGATGATCACAATTTTATATAGTTTTACCTGTGAGAATGTAAAATGGTTTCAGAAACCGAGAACTATGCTTATACATTTCTCCTCAAGGAAGACTGCTTCTTCCTCTTGCACCCAGCTTTTCTCTCTCTTTGCTACTCATTCTTTACACCCTTCTCTTTCTTTACCTCTTTCTTCCCTTACTCCCTCACTCCATACCTTTTTGTATCTCTTGCTCTCTCTGTCCCTGTGCTGTTAGGTGGGTGGGTATAGGGCTGGGGGGGTGGGGGGAAGTGGGTGTTGGAACGAGTCTAAGTCAGAAGGAAATGAACCCAATAAATCAAGCTCTCGTCCCTGTCTCCTCCCTGCCCGGACCTGCTGCCTTACCAGCTCTCTGCAGATATGTGCATTCCCACTACCTCTACATGCACAAAATATCTCGGGTTTTGCCCTTATTCCACAAAAAGACAATATTCGACTAAGCTGTTTACATAGCTAATAAAGTGTATATTCCATTTATAATCCCGTTTATAGGAAGTTGTGCACAATAGGATTTTTTCTAAGCTTTCCACCGGTGGCGGACTTGTTTGACCGTCGTTAACCATTCCTTCTCTCGGGTACTTGAACCTCGCAATGTTGGGGCTTCTGTGTGTTAAAGGGATATTTTATACATAAGATGCTTCACAATGAAGTGTTTAAGTGTCTTGTTTAAGATTTCGCTTCATTTGTGCCCGTAAAAGCATCCGTGTGTCCGCTGGACACTTCTTAATGGTTTATTATTATTAATGGTTACTATTGAATAAATTGTAGGATAATTAGGCTTTTTTGACCGTGATGCACAGAAAGAGTGTGTCAAAGTGAGTAAATGCACTATAACTTATATTCTTGCATGTGTATCTTATTCTTTTTTTGTTTCTTTTCATGGCTGTTTTTTAATTGCTCTTTAATGTAAAGCACTTTAAATTGCCTTGTTGCTAAAATGTGCTATAGGAATAAAGTTACCTTCCCGCTGCAGGCCCACACGGGGTGAACACTCTTACTGAGTGAGTAGAGGCCGCCCCACAAGAAAATGTTAAACCTTAATATTGTGAAACGTTTTAATCTCGTGGGACAAGATCTCGTCACAGCTTTAACAAGTGGTTTTGGTCCGAAAATCCAAATTCCACCCACTGCTTTTGAGTTGGGTTAAACAATCGAATACAAAATGGTCAAAATTAGTCTTTTAGGCATCTCAAAGTACCCATATTATGAAGAAATTACTTTTTGGGGGGTTGGGGTTATTTTGTGGTTATGGTGCTTACACACGCATACACACATGGAAGAAAAAAACTATCCATGCTGTTTTCAGTGAGATCTGGTTCCTGAATGTCCTCTGTCTTCAGTCTCATGGTGAGCTGTTCAACATCTGCACGGCTTTCTACGTCACTAGTCTGCTAACCGTAGCATGCTAGCTCGTTCTCAGTGGCTAAACACAGCTCCAACAGCCAGTAGTTGACCAGAACCTCCAAAAGAACTACTTCCTGTCCCTGTTGTGCAGGTATTCCACAAGTGGCCCTGGTCTAGAAGAAGTCTCCCAGCTAATCCTGCCTCGGACTGAACAAAGCTGGAGAAAGAGTTATCTAGCTGATGGGATCTTACCGAGCTACTGAGCATGTGCAGCTCCCAACAAAGATAGGATAGAAGGGAGATGTCTCACTCTGGAGCTAAAACAAGTGGGATGTCTCTTTCTGCAGCTAAAACAAGTGGGATGTCTCTTTCTGCAGCTAAAACAAGTGGGATGGCTAACTCTGTAGATAAAACAAGTGACATTTCTCACTCTGTAGGTAAAACAGAGACCTAAACACACAGGATGAAAACAGGATATGCAGCAATGTGCACAACAACAAAAATTGGTGTTTTGTGAAAATGAAACCATGTCAACCTATTCTGGTACAACCTCAAAATACAATTATGAACCTGAAAAGGAGCAGAATATGGGCGCCTTAAATCCCAGTACAACACTATTACAACATTTTAATAACACAATGCAAGTTTCTCCTGCCATTTAATGCTACTAAAATAAATTTGTGTACAGTACATTTATGTGAACTGTCAATATCACATCCAGAGTAATTGTGACAGTAATACAAATTTGACCCATTTTTTATGCTGTATATTCTGCAGTAGACCAAATGTGTTGCTGAAAATGACTTGTGGTGTACGCTGAGGTAGCAGTAAGCCACCACTTCCCCTCAGGGCGTCCAGCAAAACTTTCAAGGAGAGTCATTCCATGGCCCCTCCCTCTTGTGTGAAGTGCACCTGCAGGGCTTCAGGGATGTGATTTTTCAACTTTATTGGACACACGCGTCCTATTTGATTGCTTAACGACGTATAAAGTCTTATCCTGCCTTCTGTTTGCCTGGACACAAACCTGGCTTAGTCCTGCGCTTGTGTGTGTATCAGATAATGTGTTTGTTCTGTGTCACTGAGTACACACACAGACCAGGGCCAGGCGATCTCAAGAAAATCAAACATCACGACATTCATGGCCAAATCCCTCGATTGTTGATATCGCGATGATGTTGTAGGGTTGACATTTGGCGCTGCAACAAACTGTTCTTTACACAATGGGATTTTGGAAAAATAATCAACAATGTCGATTTAATGACAGTGGGTAAAGGCAAAAAACAGAAGACAGTGTTTTCCCCAGGTTAGTGGAGACTTAGGTACACATATTTGTCTGGTGGTTTAGGGGTTCTCCCTTGAGAAAATGTTAAATTTTTTAGAAAAAGCTTGAGCAGATAATAAATAAAACAATTCAAAACCTTAAATACAAAACTTGCGAAATAAGTCCACCAGAGACTAACTACAGCCATTAGTTCTGAGAAAAGTAATTTAGTAGGTTTTGATGCTACCGGTTGATTTTACATTCGCTTGATTTAGGTGGTGCCCAGAACGGCTCAGGTGCTGCATTAAAATCAGGAAAAGACAACCCTTACCATATTACAATGTCCAAAATGCTATCTACTCTCATATCATGAAATTGATTTAATATTGACATGTTGTCCAGCCCTAGGGCAGACTAAAAGATTTATGCAGCACCAGAAATGAACGTCAGATGCCATGTCCCAAAATAAGTGTCAATTGGGACATGTTGCGGTTGAATTCAGCTCCTCAGCCAGTAAAACCAAAGAAGCCGAGATACAGCTTTTGATCACACAACACAGGAGTCGGCAGAGACATTGACACACGGTGACAGCCTCTAACATGACCTGCCACTTAAATTATACACGTTCACTGGTCACTGTGTAGCTCTGATGCTCTTCATCATCCTAAACTCTCGTTTCACACATCCACATGCTCTGTCACTGTAGTCCTCTAGGCCGCTGTTGGCTTGTTAATGCACACACAGCAACAGTCATTCACTGTGGCGGGGCCACTTTGTTGTTTTTTTACTTGTACAATTAAGCTGTTAAGTTGACTGACGATCTCAACTCTTCTCCCCCCCCTCCTCTCCACTGTCCGTCTGCCAGCCGGTGGCTGAGCCCATCCCCATCTGCAGCTTCTGCCTGGGCACCAAGGAACAGAATCGTGATAAGAGGCCCGAGGAGCTCATCTCCTGTGCCGATTGTGGCAATAGTGGTGAGTGAGTGCTGCTCTGTGACCATTACGACCCCAGATCCTTGCACCATTTCAGTCTGTGACTTGGTTAAACTGTCCTAGTATTGTGGAATACAACCACAGAGGAAAACGATCTAATCAGCTGTCTGCAAAATATAAATTGGTTGGAGGTGTGATTGGTTACAATACAGAAAGTTATAGAGAGAGCACGCATTTGCAGTGGGGGCAACAAGAACTCTCTGCTTTCCATTGACTTTTATTGCGTGAGGGTTCCTTCTCGTCAATTTCATCTGCTAGCAAACAACAGAAAAATCCCTAAAAGCTGCTGTGTGGTGATATTACCTACCAACAATGTAAAGAACCCATAACTTAAGTTTGTATAAGCCACCAACCCAAAAAAACAGCGCTTTTATGATGACAAAGGTGGATACAGATGTGAGGAATCAGCAGGAAGATGGGAAGACTGTGGGATCCTGACGCTACTCTAACGTTATGTCCAACATTACGTGTGTTAGCTTACCTTACAGACAGACAGACAGTTGGGCTAAAACTGACATTTGAGTATCTGCAATAAAAGTTCTTTGGGTCAGCAGTTTATAAAAACTCGGGTTATTTACCCTATTGGTAGTTAATATCACCACAGAGCATCATTTAGGCATTTTTCTGTTTGCTAGCACACAAAACTGACGAGGAGGAGGAATGCATGTCACAATACAAGTCAATGGTGAGCAGAGAATTGCCCCCCCTCTCCCCCTCCACATTTTCTTAAGGAATTGTAGCCATTTTAGTTTCTTCTAGATTTATTCTTTATAGTTGCTCTGTTGCATACTTTTGGTTATTTTTCTTTTACCTCTGCCTATTTATTTGGTCCAGGATCTCATGCTTAAACTTGAATTAGACTGGCACCGGCCTCTGTTTTCTGAGAAAGTGAGATATAATTATGGTTTTCCTCCAGCTTAGTGAAAGCAGAGAAGAGGATTGTGTTCCTTATCTTTCCTCAGTGGGTTTCTGTCCCAGACAAGACCATCTACACTGCAGCTACTCTTCAAAACAGCAAAAGCACAGCTCTGACAGATTGTCATTTATGTTTGAACACTCTCTTTGCAGCCAGGTTTGATTCAGTGAGGGCTTTCAATTCCAAAAGGAGTTCTTTTTTCCCTTCTTCTTCATCATCCTGCTATGATGCAAGTGGGTCACAGCTGTCAGTCAGCGGCAGCAAAAGAGCCTGTGACGTTGACGCACTTGTTTGTGTATGCGTGTCTATCTACCTGCAGGCCACCCGTCCTGTCTCAAGTTCTCCCCAGAGCTCACAGCGCGAGTCAAGGCTCTGTGGTGGCAGTGCATCGAATGCAAGACTTGCAGCAGCTGTCAGGATCAAGGGAAAAATGCGGTGAGTGGATGAGCGAATATTCTGGCCTGGCAGCCTAATAGTGTCTGCAAGCACTCTCTTCCCTGCTTAAGTACCAGATAGAGATGCTGATAGACATATATGTGGGATTGAGCTATTTAAGTCAGCATGATTTCAATCTTCTATTTTGTCCTACTTGTCAAGTGAGGAATCATTGTTATTCAAACGTTTGTAGAGAGGTTTAATGGTTAGACAAAATGCTCGACATACTGCCAAGATGCACACTGATGCCCAATTCATCTTCGGGTAGGGAGAATAAAATGGAAACAAAGTTGCTTAAACCAATCACGGTGGATATTTTCCAAGTTCTGTCCAACTTTAAATGGCAAATTCATTGTAATTAAACAAAGTATTTTAATGCACTTTTGTGCTAGCTTGGAAATCCAGACCCAAATCCGAAAGATTAAGGGTCTGGCATCGAGAAATGAAAGTTGCCCATCTCGAGGGGCAGCGCCAAACGTGCATTTGAAAATCTTACAGCACACAATTGGATAACACTAGGACCAATCGCAACAACAAACAGGGTGAAGAATCCAGAGCCCCGTATGCTTAGCAACCGGCGGAGCTAACGGGTAGATTGGTAGGACTTCCAGGGTCCTTTTGTGCATACATATGTGGAAACCTGTTTCATTAGAATGAGCTCAGGCGCTTTAGTCAGCACTCCAATAAATGTTTCCTCAGTCAAAGTGCATCATATCCATCTTATTGGAAATGGGTGACACATATTTGACTTGATTAAAAAATAAAATTTCCCCCCAATATCTTTTCTAGCTTTCATGTACAATACCAGTCAAAGGTTTCACTTTCTCATTCAAGTGAACGGGAAAGTGTGTCCAAACGTTTGACTGGTACTAAATGTTTATCATGTACCATGCCTCCCTTTTAAATTGGGTAATTTAGACTAAACCTGGTCTGAAACACATCTAAAGTAGGGCTGCTCAATAACTAAAAATAAAATGATCTTCGCAATTATTTTTGTCACTGTTGAAATCATGATTAATTAACATGGTTACTCGTTGACTTTTGTAAAGATGTTGCATTTGTTTAAAAAATAAAAAACAATTGTGAAAGGGTCAAACAGATCAGCACCTTGAACTGTGAAATTTTCCTTAATTCTTTTCCCGTTAAACGGTTTTTTATTGCCCTTAGGAACACTAGACCAAAAAAATAAAACAGACAAAAACAATAAACAGTTTACTTGCAAAAATGTTACGCAAAATGTAGTGCAAAATACATAGCTTTTTTTCTTGATTACATTGTTTTTGTGATTGGTAAGAGTCAAAATTGGATTGTTCTAAAACGATTGATAATCAGCCATACTGTGTGTGTGTGTGTGTGTCTGTACTGTTCAGGACAACATGTTGTTCTGTGACTCCTGTGACCGGGGCTTTCACATGGAGTGCTGTGATCCTCCCCTCACGCGCATGCCAAAAGGTAAGTAAACAGGACTGCTACTTTAACTCATCACCTTACCTCTTCATTGGCCATTTAAAGCCTCCCAGGGATTCAACTAAAATAATACACAAACCTCCTACATTAACCACCATATACCACCATTATAGTTGCACTAAATTATGTTTTCTCACAAAGCACCTAATGCTCCGCCAGTAAGTGCTAATGTATTCGATAAGTCCCTGAGCGTGTTGATATCTGCACTGAAGCCTGTCTTGTCTTATCCACCTCAGGGTATGTGAACCTGTGCTTCTACTCTTTTTTTAAAAAATTTTAATTTTTTTTTCTCTCCCAGGCATGTGGATTTGCCAAATCTGCCAACCCAGAAAAAAGGGAAAGAAGCTCTTACACGAAAAGGCAGCACAAATCAAACGGCGCTACAACGCGCCACTGGGCCGGCCCAAGAACAGGTAAAGGAAGGCCTTCAGCCCAGTAGAGAGGCGCAGCAACATGCCATGTATCTGCTTCACCAGAGAACAGCCACAACACGCCTACTCTCCTGCTAAATGTATTGGGACTCTGCATTTCGTTGTTAGCCTTAACAACGGAGCCGCTTCAATACACTTGTTAGATAATTTCACATTACAGAGTTCTGTGTTGAGTTTGGTTTGCCGCTGTGTGTTTGTGGTGGAACACGGAAACAGAGCGGCGTGCCAGAAATGCAGGGCGCCATGTCATAGGTCCGCTTCAAGGCCAGGCTGATGTTGGAAGTCCCTCTAATGATAAAGAACGTGTTACATCAACCACATGCATTAAATATTTGAATATTAAAACAAATAACAAATGAAATTCAAATGTTATTATCGAGGAAGATTGACAGCTGTAATGGATGGACGCGTGCTTTACCATGCTACCCAGGTTTCCGATAAGCAGACTTTTAAACGGAGTCCTTTCCTCCACAGGCCGGGGCGGCCCTTCAAGAAGCTGGGCGGGCGTGGTCGACGGAAGCGCTCAGCCTCCGCCAACTCATCCTCCAGCTCCTCCTGTGAGGGTTACCCTGGTGACGACCGGCTGCTTTTTTCTATGCGGGACGATGACGACGACATGTCGCAGGGCAGCCTGCGCTTCAACAACAAGACCAAGGGCCTCATCGACGCCCTCACAAAGTTCTTCACGCCGTCGCCTGAGGGCCGTAAGGCCCGGCAGGAAGTAGTGGACTATTCACAGCAGTGCCGTATCCGAAAGAAAGCCAGTCGCAAAGGAGAAGGAGATGACAGAGGAGGTAAGGAGTGACTGTGCTACTTACACACACAGCACTCAGTATTATTATTTATACAAAAGGGTACAAGATTGGAAGCTTAGAATATGTTATCGTAAACTGTCCAAAATATGTATTATTATACGTCTAAACGTAATGTTCTTGACAGGGATATCATAAATAGCTTTGGAATTGCAATGTAACTGATACATAAAAAAGATTTGAATGTAGTGTATTGTGTGGAGTGAACGAGAAATTAAATGAAACTTGCAACAGTGCAGCAACAAAAAAATCTTAATGAAGTGACTGCGAAAACATGAAGAGTAGGCTATTGATTTGAACATCTCAAAAATGTCCACTGCATAAATTGGTAATATTTGCACTTTAATGAGCCATCAGCATCATGATTTTTAAAACGCATACTGTATCTTCATGCATCTTCTTTTTTTTACACTTTATCAGACTCGATTAGGTGTTGTCAGCTAGATGGTTTGCTAACAGACCATGTACTATCAGTTGTTATTGTGATGCATACGCAGTGCTTTAATGTTCTTCCCATGTTACTCATTTGCAAATTGTAGAGCGAGGTTAAAAATGGTGCAGAACTGATTTGTCATTTGCCGCCTCAGAAAATTGTTGCCTATGCTTGGAAAGAAAGTGCTTTGTAGTCTGAAGTGACAACACTCACTTCTCTTTCCACTGAACTTAAGTAACACACAGTAGAAGAGAATAAATGCTACAGAGCAGACACATTAGGAGCATTATCTTCCAAGTTTAACTGCCACCGGTGTCTGTGATTTTGACCCACTTTGAAGATTTTGTTATAGAATGGATAAGCAGGTTTATACAACCTGCATTAATCCAGTGTTGTAATATATCCAAAGTCAGTCAAGACTAATTCAAAAAACAGTTTACCGTACATATGAATAAAAAGCCACAATCAGATTTACACTTCTTGCCCACCGGCCCGTTGTTTGTTTAGCTTTTTTATGGATAGTTCTAGATGAAGATAGATTTTTTTACATAGAAATAAAACCCATTTTGTAAATTCTTTTGTATCAGCACCCACATGAAAGTGTCTGCTCCGCTCCGTACAGCAGCACAGAGTAGCAGGTGCCCGATTTCACTCCTCACCGGAGCCTATAGCCATGATGTTCCACTTCTGGTATTTTGCGGTGCCTGCAGAAATTCCACCGGATGTCAGTTACCTTCCACTTCCTTTGTGTTGTAATTCTAATCTCTGGTGGATTTCTGAGGACTATGGTGACCTGGTCCTCAGATCTCTGCAGGGTAAATCCAGACAGCTAGCTAGACTATCAGTCCAATCTGAGGACTATGGTTACCTGGTCCTCAGATCTCTGCAGGGTAAATCCAGACAGCTAGCTAGACTATCTGTCCAATCAGAGTTTTCTGTTGACGACTAAAACTACTTCTGAACGTACTCATGTTCCACCAAAACAAGTTTCTTTGATGCTTCCGGGCGCTTCCGCCTCCAGTGTTAACCTGGTGGCTCCCAAAATGGACCGCGTAGTGAAAGCTCGTCCGGAGAGCCGGAGACGCCAGACACAGCCATGGTGCAGTTTGCGGTGTCAACTTCACCGGTTAACATGGAAAACCCAAATGAACAGGAAACATTCTCTGAGCACTTGTCTTGTGTGTCTTAAAGGATAACTTTGAGATAACCCCAGTTGCACAGTTTAGTCAGCACAGAGAGTGTACTAACAACAGAGCAAGGTGGCAAATGACTTGGGACTCATTGATGATACAGGACCTGCATGTTGGTCACTTTGTTTATTTTAAGAAAACTGTTGAACATGTATAAATGTCTCAATGTCTGCCTGCTTTGGCTGCTAGTGGCACAATTATTAAAAGATCCGACGGCACACATCTTTGCACTCTGTCTAGGATGCTCCTCACTAGATTTGCATCGATGTTGACTTGTGTTTCAATCCCCAGACAATCAGGAAGGCAGCGACTGGCGTGACGAAGACGAGAAACTTCCCGGCCACGAGAACCTGACGGAAAAAGACATCGAACTGTTCAGACACATCCAGGAGCTGGCTCTGCAGGTACAGACATGAATGACAGACCAACATGAAATATCTTAAACTTAAAATGTTGTTAAATGAACAGAGATGGGATGATGGGAAGGGAGGACCAGCCTGAAGAGGGGCCACGTTGTAGAGTGAGACAGCATCAACCGGGGAACTTGGGAGGTAGACCTGGGCAATATATCAATATCAAGAAATGAGATTACATATCGTCTTAGATTTTGGATATCGTAATGTGTAATAAGTGTTTCCTGTATTTAAAGGCTGCATTACAGTAAATTGATGTCCTTTCCTGAACATACCAGACTGTTGTAACTGTTTATTATCGGCCTTCTACCCACTTTTTAAATGGCCAGTAGATGCAGATAATAAGAGCTAATTGAGGGACAAAAACTTGACTGTGAGGTAATTAAGGTACAGCGTTGCCAATGGACCATTTGCTTGAATTTCACTTTCTGCTTGTGATACTCCCTTGGTCGAAAGGGCTGGTGGCTGGTCTGTGTAATCACACCCTGGAACTGGGTGGAGTGCATGAGACCCCAGCCCCGTCTCAGTTAGGCACATGAAGTTAGTGATGGTGTCAAAGGACATCCTATGTTTGGTTGAGTGAATAGAGAGGTCAACTACGTCATAGTACATGACATTCTGGTTAGGGCTTGCCACCTTGTGTGACACAGCGCTTTGTTACAGTCATTCTGCTCATTCATGAAGAATTCATGCATCTTTTCCCACTTTATCAGACTCGATTAAGGGTGTCAGCTAGATGGTTTGCTAACAGACCATGTTCTACCAGCTGTTATTGTGATGCACAGGCAGTGCTTAAATGTTACCCTCGTTTTAAAAATGATCCAGCCCTGATGTTAGTTATTTGGAGTGCAGAAAAAAATATGTGCAGAACTGATTTGTCATTTGCTGCCTCAGAAAATTGTTGCCTATGCATTGAAAGAAAGTGCATGTAAGTGGCCACCTCCAGTTCTCTTTCCACTAAATTTTCCGATTAAGTAACGCACAATTAGAAGAGAATAAATGCTACAGAAACTACTAGAACTATTGGGTCCTTGTAAATTCTGGAGTGTGGTCTAGACCTACTCTATCTGTAAAGTGTCTTGAGATAACTCTTGTTATGAATTGATACTATAAATAAAATTGAATTGAATTACAGTAACCAGTTTTGTGATAAATTTAGTCTGTCAAAAGAGTAGTGATGATTCAAAACCAGTTTATTTTATACCACAAAGGTTGATGTGACGTCTACACCATAGCCTTCTTAAGTGGTCTTTGCTGTGGTGAGCATTTATACTCTGTGGTAGAGCGAGGGAGAGAGTGACAGGGGTTAGCTTCAGAGAGAGTACCAACTCTCATTCTGGACACGGAAAAACTAAGTGTCTCCCCTGTGCTTTCTGACCATGGTAGTAAAGGTTGGATCTATATATATTTTATTTTTTTCTTCATGTTAATGTAAACAAAACTTTAATTTTAATTTGTCACATACATACAGTACAATATAGTGAAATTACATTCTAAGCATTAGGGGCAGTGGACAGCACACATAAAGCATCCGGGGAGGAACTTAGAGGTCAGGGTTTTGCTCAGGGACGCTCTGACATGTGGCCACCTCCGAGCCACAAGCCACCTCGTAAAACACTATTTAGCATCTTTTTTTTAAATTTTAAATTTCCCACATGCATGTGTCACTCCCTCTCTACTACTCGGTCTCTACCTGAAAATACCACAATGCATTGCATTGCTCAGAGTGCGGGTGTTTGGCCAGCGTCATGGGAGTCGTATTAAAACACTATCCCAGATCCTGCCTGGAATATTCAAACCAGTGTTAAAGTGTTTGATGCAGAGTACTAAGCTTTAATGGTGTGTGTAAAAAAGGCAATTGGGATTATCTAGGTTGAGCAGTGCATCATGGATATGACACCACTCCACTTCGTCATGCTAGCAGGTAGCCTGGTCTCAAAGTAATAAGAAGTGGGTTTTGGTTTCTGACTTAATAGTATTAATTGTTTAAGCTCTAATGTTTGCTTTTATTTGGGCTCCCCTGGTTTGCCTGTGTAACAGATGAAACCCAATATCATAGTGTGATAACGTGTGATTTACACTCCATACTATGCCGGCGGGTCCTGGTGTGTAATTGGTGTACTCTCTCTGTGATCTGCCAGCCACTCCAGTAGTAAACCTGGACTTGACCCTTCATGTCTCTCCCCCTCTTTCTCATTTCATCTTTGTTGCTCACCTAAACAGAAAGTCGGGGTGACGGGTCCACCGGACCCTCAGATGCGCTGTCCGTCAGTTATCGAATTTGGCAAGTTTGAAATCCAGACGTGGTATTCCTCTCCCTACCCCCAGGAGTACAGCAGGTAAGCTAATGACCATAATGAAGCACAACAGCATAATGCACTTAGCTCCCTGTCCTGCCTGTAGGCATCGCAATTACCACCAGCAGAATGGAGTGCAATTAGAAGGTTGTTTACATTACCACCTACTTTGGCAGGTAACCAGCCAGAGCCACGGAGGCAATTTGATTCTGATTTACTGAGGGTGTATTTATTTTACTTATTTTTATTTAGGCAACTGTTGAATAAAATCAGCCCGACTATTCTTACCAAATCTACCGCTGTTTGAATCCTGTTAGTTCCCAGATGGCTCAGGCATTGTAGAGTTGTTTGCTACTATTAAAACAAGAGCTGTGAAAAGCAATTAAAAAGTGGCCATCACAATTTCCCAAAGTCCAAGTTGACATATTCATATTGCTGGTTTTGTCTGACTGAAAAAAAGAAAAAAGTGTTACGCACTCTGGCTCCATAATCGATCGTTTTGTCTGACTAACAGCCCAAAACCTGAAGATGTTAAATTAACTAACATAAAAGACCTGCAAATAATTACATCTTAGAAGCTTGTACCAGAGAAGAATTGTCAATATATTTTCAGATAAACCATCTATCAACGAATCAGTTTCTCGACTATTCATTCCAGCCTCTAGCTGCGACTTTATATAGGCGTTCCTCATGTTTCTCACCTGTCTTTAACTGCCCTACTCTTCCTTTTCCCTTTCCAGACTACCCAAGCTCTACTTGTGTGAGTTCTGCCTGCGCTACATGAAGAGTCGCAGCATCCTCTACCAGCACATGAAGAAGTGCAACTGGTTCCACCCCCCTGCTAACGAGATCTACAGGAAAGACGATGTCTCTGTATACGAGGTGAGAAGCTGTTCCTAAAGATGGCTGGGTAAAACAGTAAGGGTTCCCGGTTAGCCCGGGGCAGGTAAAACGCCACATGGGGCAAATAAATAGAACAACCCACTCTGCTAGCGATTTGATTTCTCCCTGCAGCTCGGTCTGGAAACCACACAATTTTGCAGGAACCAATCAAAAACTGGCTTATCTACCTGCCGTGCTATTGGCTGGTTTAACACAACGATAGAGAAGCAACCAAGCAGCTTCTTGTTTACATTCAACATAGCGGCCACCGAGGTGCAGCAACCCGTTGATGCCGCTGTTGCTTCTACATCAGCCGGACCGTTGGTCTGACCGGTTGAAGGACTATCCAACTGCGTACAGAGTCATTTGAACGCTGCCCGTAGGTCCCGTCTCTTGGGCAGTAGAAAATACAGAGCAGACCTCCCCCCCCCCCCAGACCAACGCTCAGTCCAGATCTATGGAGCTCGGCTTGGTCTGGTGACAGCCAGACTACGTTCGGGCATCACTGTATCGTAACGATTGCCGACGTCAGATAACGTGTAATGATTTGATTTGAACAATTTTCTTACAATTTTATTCAACATTTTTAAAGCTATATTTGATGTTTTTGCCTTTGTTTACGGGATCAGGGAAAGTGACTGTTATTATTAAAAAATGTACCAGTTTACAGTTAAACTCTTCTTCTGGGTCTCCTAGCGCATCGGCAGATAGAGTCAGTGGATTGTTGTCTGCTGGCCACGGCCGCTGCAGCTCCTCTTTTCTCCGCTCTGCAGTCCATCCTCGCTCGGAGGAGAGCAGAGAAAACTGGCGAGCTGCCAACCTCAACCTCCCTCCTCCTCGTTTTCTTTACAGCTCTTTGTTTCTGTCCTCCAGCCTCTCTATCCGTCAGGGTCTCCAGAGACACTGTTGAGATCATTGCCTAACACTTAATGTCTACTGCATTCACCTTTGCCTTGTTCCACAGCCCACTTACAGCAGCTTCAACATGTACTTGTGGGCAGCTGTGTGTCTGCGACCGATATCGGTCGTCGAGGAAAACGTTCTGTCATCGTGTTATACTGATGTGTTGCTTCACTAATCCTTTAACAGGTTGATGGGAATGTGAGCACAATCTACTGTCAGAACCTGTGTCTGCTGGCCAAGCTGTTCCTGGACCATAAGACCCTCTATTACGACGTGGAGCCCTTCCTTTTCTACGTCCTTACCCAGAACGACGGCAAAGGTTGCCACCTGGTCGGCTACTTCTCCAAGGTATGGCCACCAAGCAGCCAACCTCGTCCTTGTGCTGGATTCAGATTGAGAATACTTGCCCAAGTGGCAATTCATTTTTATAGTCTATCCTGTCAGTCAGTCCATTTTCAAGGCTTAAGTTTTCACCACATTTAGGTCTAGAACATGTTCATCACATCCTTTGGCAAATGCCGGTAGGACAGCTCCATGATCCGATTGGCACGGAGAAAAAGTTAGTCCCTCTTGGCAAAATAACATTCACTCTGAATTAGGGTTGGGACAGTATGGAATTTTTCTTAATGCGGTTGAAAAGCATGACATTTCCGTGGTAGCACGGTATACCGCAAAAAAACCCTTATGACAGTATTGTAAGTTAGAGCGAGAATGGCAGTGTGCGTCAGACAGAGAGCAACGTAACTCTAACGTGACGTCAACGTAACGTGCTGCTGTTGGAAAAGAAAGGGGAAAAAGAGTTGGTAAAGTGAGTTAAAAGTTAAAAATAAAACCTTCCAGGTAAAATACATAAAAAAGTAACATTCAATACCGGCCAAAAGTTTGGGCACATTTTCCCGGGAAAACTTTTGACCGGCTCTGGAAGTAACGACAACAATCAACATCAGCATCCGCCATTAGTGTATTTTCAGTGTCCACAACGCCACCAACACCATCACCCTCCCTTTGCAAGGAATTAATACCTCTGTAAATATAACCACCTCCTCAAACTTACCAACACAACTACATGAACCAAAATGGAGAGACAGATATACAAAAAATGAAATGAAACTGAAATGCCCTGGCATCACTCCGCACAGGTGCATTCCTACAGATAAACAAATGCTCATGTTGTGTCCCAGATAAACACTGGGCGCTGTCAGCTCTGTTGCCCCTCTCTGTGGAGTTTGTGGTCGCAGGTGCTCCCATTAACATGCCGCCTTTCTGCCAAAACACAGCAGTTAGTGAGCGGACGCAGCACCATCAACACCCTGCTGTACACTCTCACAGGCCTGCTTTGTGACGTGGTTTCCATTATGTTTTTTATTTTTTTCTAATGGCGGTATGTGTCTTGTGTCTCCCTCTTCTCCAGGAGAAGCACTGTCAACAGAAATACAACGTGTCATGCATCATGATTCTTCCACAGTACCAGCGCAGGGGCTACGGACGCTTTCTCATCGACTTCAGTAAGGGCTTCAGCCATAAGCAACACAAATGACTGTGAAATGTATCTGATTCTCCTTTTGATCAAAGAATACATTAGAAAAATACTGTGGTGTCCAGTGTTGAGTATGAAGATGTCTTTTTGTTGCTCCCTCCCCTGCAGGCTACTTATTGTCCAAGTGCGAGGGCCAGCCAGGATCTCCAGAGAAGCCTCTGTCGGACCTAGGCCGACTGTCCTACATGGCCTACTGGCGCAGCGTGGTGCTGGAGTGCCTCCACGAGGTCCGCGATCGGCAGATCACCATACGACAGCTTAGCAAGCTGACTGGCATCTGCCCGCAGGACATCACCACTACGCTGCACAGCCTCAACATGCTGGAGCAGCGAGGAGACAGGTCAGATTCCCATTACATCTGGGGGGGCTGGGGGTAGTCAGCTCGGAAAATTAACACTTCATATCCTGCTTTCTCGTCAATTTAATTCAATCTAAAATGTAATTGATATTGAATCTGGTTTAATTATTCTCCTTTATTGTTCAAAACTTGCATATTCAAAACATCACAAGTTTTGGGATGTTTTGTTTTTTTTAGGAATCATGTGCAGCTTGTTAACCTTAACCCCATAAGTTCCACAGTTTAAATCCCATAAATTAAGCCTGGCCAGAGTAGTGATCAGTGCAGAGCAGCAGTATTTAGCTAGCCAGTGGGACTATTCTTTCCTCACTAAGTCTTGTCCTCACGAACGTATACTCAGCTAAACACTCTCCTAATCCAGCTCCAAGACACAGGCTCATGTGTTTTTGGCATTTTAATCAGGTTTAAGTGTAAAACTGTTGCATGGCTATGCAATACCACACAAAGCTTAGCTTAAGAGCTCCATGGCTTCTTGCACAAGCAAAACAGTTTGCTATATATAACAACCCTATCAGATGTTGCAGTTCTAAATAGTAGAGAATAAAGTTAACCACATTAGCTAACTTTCAAAAGACATAACTTTCTAAACAATACATTTTCAAACATAAAAGGATGTATACGTGCCACTGTTATGATAATAAGCAATATAACTTACAGATGATACCATGTAAAAACTGTTTTTTGTGGCACAACTAAAACTACTTTTGAACGTACACATGTTCCACTAAAAGAAGCAGGAATCATAGAATCCTTTTTTTTCCTCATAAAAAATTACTCAAACCGATTAATCGATCAAAATAGTTGAACAAAAATGTAATAGTTGACAACTAATAGATTTAATTGCTTAATCTATGCAGCTCTACGCGTAACCATACACATATGCACGCAACTCTTTGGTGTCACAAGCTAAATTAACACCTCGGTTTAGATCCACACATAGATGCTACATTCTTCTCCTTTCTGCTTACATGTAGAAAAACACGCATACAGAGTTCTAATGCTCCTGTTGGTTTTGCCGTGGTTTTGTCAGGTTCGTCCTGGTGCGAAGGGAGAAGTTGGTGTCAAACCACATGGCTCGTCTCAACGCCCGGCCACGGCAGCTGGATGTCGACCCCGAGTGTCTCCGCTGGACTCCCGTCATTGTAACCAACACTGTGGTCTCTGATGCAGATGACAACGACGATGAGGAGGACGAAGAACCAGAGGAAGACAACCGCAAGGAGGTAACTTCTTTGAATTTGTGTTTGCTGTGTAAATATTAGATTGATGTCGAAGTTGTTGTGCATTCTTGTTGATTAGTTATCGAGTTTATTCTATTTTCTCTGTAAATAGATCAAACCAAGTCACAGGGTCCCACCAATGTCCTGGCACATGCGCCAAGGGAAAAAGAGGGATGAGGACGAGGACGAGGAGGTAGAAGAGGAAAGAAAGAGCTTGCCGGGGTTTCCCATTAGCCAAAGCTCTCCAGCTTCCCCTCCCATTCGCTGTCCACCCTCCGTCCCAGAGCCACCACGTCCCCCTCCCCCAACAAATGGAGAACGCCGACCGCGAGGGCGTCCACCCAAAAACTGGCCTTGGGGTAAGGTGAAAGACAACACACGGGTGGGACGACCCCCTAAGATCCGCCCCGTGGAGGACGAGGATGATGAGGACGAGGAGAGAACAGAGGGAGGAAAAACCACGAGCTCTGCCTGCAGCCCTCCCTCCCTTTTCTCCCTGGACAGACATGCAGATTCCACAGCCTTTCACTCCCTGAACATGGCCAGGCACCCCTCCATAACCCCTACACGAAGAGGGCGGCCCCCAAGGAAAAAGAGAGGCCCTAAACCCAGATTAATGGAAGGGCCCGGAGAGGGACTAGCACAGCTATCTGTGGTTTCCAGGTTGAATGAGTCTCTGCCTGTCAGGAAGAGCTGCTTCAGTGAAAGCAGTGAAGAAGAGGAGGATGACGATGACGAAGATGATGAAGAGAGGAGGGCATGCTCCCCACCCATCCTTACCAAGCCTGCCATGGGGCTTAAATGCAAGGTAAGAAACTTACAGTGTCAACAGTGTTAACCGTTGATGTAATGTAATCTCAGAAATAAGATTGATTCCTCACCTCATTAAAAAATGAATGAATTAAATAGCATTCAGTTGTATTTAGAACTGGGTTGATATCCATGCCATTTACTATAATCTTCTGGATCTCAGTCAGTCCATGTCTGTTGTATAAATTTAAGCTACATTTCAAAGGCACACTTAATAACCCATCCTGTTTCTACCTAGAAGCCACTGAGGAAGCGTCGCTTTCGCCAGCGGAGCCACCCTCACAGCAGCGTGGTGACGGAGACAATTTCTGAGACCACAGAAGTGTTGGATGAGCCCTTTGTAGACTCTGACTCGGAAAGGCCTATGCCCAGGCTGGAGGAGGAGACGCCCCTGGGCCACCCACTGCACCGCTACCCCCCAGCCCGCTCTGCGCTGAGGTTGTCTGACCCAGCGCCCAAAAGGGGCCGGCACTCCAACCTTACAGATTCAGAGGAAGATGGTAAGCAGACAGGGTTTTGGTGCCAAACTCGGGCAGGATTAGTGATGATTGCTTTGGTACGTGTGCAGCCTTATCTAACACAGCTTATCTCTTTCCTTCTTTAGAGCTAACACCCGTGCTGAAGCCCGTGGCTGCTCTGCCAGCAACTCCATCCGAGAGCCTAGTGGCCAACCCAGAGGTCCCAGTCAAGAAGAAGAAGGGCTGGCCAAAGGGAAAGAGCCGCAAACCCCTGCACTGGAAGCAACAAGGACCTGGAAAACCCCCTAGTGGTGGACCAGCCACAGATAGCCAGGCCCAAAGTGGGGATCCGCCACCCCCTAAAATCAAGATGAAGCCTGGCCGCAAGCCCCGGAGCTGGTATCTGCAGCGGGCCCAGGAGGAGGCAGAGCGGCAGGAGCAGGAAAGACAAAGGCTGCTGGAGCAGCAGCTGGACAAGGATCCTCAGCTAATCCAGACAGAAGACCGCAACAGCAAGCGAGTCTGCAGAACCAACACTGACAGAGAAAACAAACCGAAAGACTCTGATGAAGAAGATGACTATCTTCCAAAGCCTGTTGAGCAGAAAGTACCCAGGAGGCGAGGGAGACCACCCAAGAACCGTGCCCTCCTCCAGCCACCACAGTCTGCCCCCAAACCCCCTCCCACCTCTGAACCTGAGGAGGAAGAGGACGAGGAGACTGGAAGGGCCTGGGTGGAAGAGAAACCCAGCCGTCCACCGTCCCGGGCCCGACAGTCCCGGCCTCAGGACACAGATATGGGTGACAGGGAAGAGGACGATGACGATGAGGAGAGGGAGGGGGAGGAATGTAGCAGTGTATCTGGGAGACGAGCGGCAGTTCCTCCAGGTTCAGGAAGCAGGCGCAGTGAAGACCACGACGCAGACGATGAAGGCGATGGGCACTTGGAGGACAAGAGCAACGGCAGCAACAACAGCAAGAAAAGAAAAAGTCAGGACTCTGAAGATGAAGAGGATGATGATGAGGAGGAGGAGGAGCCTGCCTCCCGTGCAAGCTCTCCCCCTGTCAAAGAAGAACCCCAAGGTGGAGAGGCTTTTTTAGACATGGAGAACAGCATGGCCCGGGACTATGTCAGCAAGCAGGAGGAGGAAGACGAGGAGGAGGAGGAGGCTGAGGAGGAGGCACAGGAGAACAAGTGTAGGCCCTCCTCAGCCGACCCGCAGCAGGAGGAGAGGCGGCGCAGAGAGCAGGAGGAGTCGGCTGCAGCAGCTGCTGCACTGGAGACGGTCACGGCCATGTCTGTTCCCTCGGAGCCCCTGGAGCTCCAGTCTCTGCACCCAGACGATAAGGACGTCACGCTGCTGATGGAGCCCCAACACACACATCCACACGCCCACCCTCACCAGCACTCTGACTTCAAAGAGGAGCTGGGCCATCATCACCCGCACCACCCCCATCACCACTCCAATGAGCTGGACCTTGAGACTATGCAGGCCGTCCAGTCCCTGACCCAGGGGGAAGCCCAGGACGAAGAGACGGAACCCCAGCCACACCACGGGGCCTACCAGGACTGTGAGGAGACACTAGCTGCCTGCCGCACCCTGCAGAGTTACAGCCACACAGGGGAGGCCGAGGAGGAGGCTCTGGCCCTGGTGGAGGATTGTGGGCCCTCCCAGCACAGCAGCCCCCTTGGTAATCCCCCAGTGCAGCCCCTGCCGAGTCAATCTGTGCGCTCGGTGAACAGTCCAGGGGTGCCCTCGGGCATCTTGGACACAACACCAGCAGGGCAGAGGGGAGGGACGCCTGGCCCCACAGGGGCAGTGGGCAGTGGTGGAGGTAGTGGAGGGGGGTACACCCAGATCACGCCAGAGCATCCCAGTTCCCTGTCAGCCCCCTCCCAGCAGAGCATGGAGACGTCGCCAATGATGGATGTGCCGTCCGTGTCGGACCACTCGCAGCAGGTGGTCGACAGCGGCTTCAGTGACCTCGGCAGCATAGAAAGCACCACCGAGAACTACGACAACCCCAGCAGCTATGACTCTACCATGGGGGGAGGGGGTAATGGAACAGGGAATGGCGGCAACGGAGGCGGAATGTCGGCTGCTGTAGTTGCGGGAGCTTCCACGGCTTCCTCATCATCAGCCTCCTCTTCTTCAAGCTCCGCCCCTCCGTCCTCCCAGTCTAACAGCTGCTCCTTCGTGCCAGCCCCCAGCCTCACCTCTTCCACAGGAACGGGAGGATCCCAACTAGCAATGGGTAGCTGCAGCCTTATCCAGCAAACAGGATCAGGACCCAACAGTGGACCCGGTGCCAGTAACGTAGGCAGCGCTGTGCCCCAGCCCCCGCCACCGTCACAGCCGTCCAACACCCCCAGCTGTGGCATTAAGTCCCCTCAGAGCTGCGGTGTGATCGAGAGGCCTCCCAGCACCAACCAGCAGCAGCAGCAGCAGCAGTCCCAAAAAAAGGTTCCTCAGCAGCAACAAGCCCCAAACCCCCAGCCTCCACCGTCGGCACCACCCCCACCACAGCAGCAGCAGCAGCAGCAGGCCCTGTCGCAGTGTAGTATGGGAAATGGCTTCGCCTCCACACCCATGATCATGGAGATCCCTGAGAGTGGAGGCGGAGGAGGGGGCCGAACCCTGTATGAGCGCATGGGTCAGGACTTTGGCACAGGGGGCTACCCCCAGCCCTCAGCAACCTTCAGCCTGGCCAAACTGCAGCAGCTCACAAACACCATCATGGACCCTCATGCCATGCCCTACTCTCATTCAGCCTCCGTCACCTCTTACGCCACCAGTGTTTCTCTCTCCAACCCCGGGCTGGCACCTTCACCCCACGCCCCCCTCTCTCAGGGCCAGCCCACTATGACCCCGCCTCCTAACCTGAGCTCTGGCTCCATGAACCTGGGCTCCCTGCAGCTGCAATGCAACATGCCCACCACTAACATCGGCCTGGGACCCCCGCCGCACACGCAGCGACTACAGGGCCAGATGGCTACGGTCAAAGGCCACATATCCATCCGGTCCAAAGCCACTCAGCAGCTGGCCCCGGCCCCGCACCAGCAGCAGCTCTACGGCCGCAGCTCAGGGGCCGTGGCCATGCAGGGCACCCCGCGCACCCTGGCCGTGCAGCGCGGCATGATGCCAAACCTCATGCCCACGCCAGCACCGTACAACTCCATGAACATGACGCCCCTCAATGCCATGTCTGCCGGCTACCGAATGCCTCAGCCCATGATGAACAGTGGTTACCACGGGAATCCCCCTTACATGAATCAGCCAGCTCAGTACCCCATGCAGATGCAGATGGGCATGATGGGAGGGCAGGGTTACCCGCAGCAGCCTATGCAGCCCAATCACCACGGTAACATGATGTACACTGGCCCCTCCCATCACAGCTATGCGGGTGTCCCCAAACAATCACCGTACATGAGCAGATGAGCAGCCAAGAACTGAGACAAGGAGACATGAGGCCAGAGCTGAACCTCGCTGTACTCTAAATGTCCATTACCCCCGTTCACCCCCTCCAGTGCCACGGCAGGCACCAGCGAGTGGAGGTGGTCGGAGACAGAGGGGGTCTTTGGGTTTCCTGTTTTTCTATGTTGTCATTTCGTCCCTTTTTGTTTGGGCTCGTTTCTCCACCCCTCCCAGCTGGCTGTGTGAGGGAGCAAGCCGGCGGGGGTCCCGGGTTCGGGGGTGTACATGGACCTCTGTTGTGCCATGCAGCTTCCGGCCAGGCCTGCTTAGTCCTGTCATGTGATTTCACACAGGCCCGGGGGACTCCTCCACATTATGACGCGCAGGAGGAGAGCCGGGGAGGACAAGACAGACGAGGAAGATACACAGAGAAAGACAATACAGGAGTACCTCGCTTTGTCAGACTGCGTATGAAAACAGTGGTTAACTGAATATATTCAACCATGCACACAATCTGTTCATTGATATAGGAAGCCTTACCTTGAAAAAAGAGACGATGAAACATTGTAGGCCGATTCTCGTTTTTGTTTTGTTGAACATAATGTTGGGTCTTATTTTTGTTGTTGTTGTTTTTGTTGGATTGTTTTTTCTAAATACTTGTGTGCAGCCCGTTCTCTTATATGCTTTGGTCTTTATATGTGTGCCATTCTGAACTGGTGAGACATCCTCTCGCTCTCTCAGAAATACCCAGACTTCTCTGTCGGCCAGCTGGTCAGAAAAGCATAGGAGCGGGGCCTCCGGTGTTTAAGGTGTTGAGCTGTTCCAGAGTCTCCGTCTTCCTGAATGGACCTTGTGGTACCAAAAACAACAAAGGCACAAAGAGACGGGCGCGTTGGTGTCTATTCAGTGTCCATAAAACAAACAAGTAGCATTATTTTCCAGTTTTCCGCTGCCACTCTGAAACGTTTTAGATGTAAATATTCTGGTACTTCCCAATATCCAGTGCAAACACACACACACACACACACACACACACGCCAGCTAGCTGTTGTCAATTGGCGGCTAGCTTGGTAAAGTACAACATTCAGCTGTTCTTATCCACAGACCACCAACAGACGGTGTACTATTTCAGCCTTTTTTTAGCAGTTTAGTGAACGCAGAACAAACGGTGGGATTTCCATTTCACTGCTCTAAGGACAGTCAGTTACCCAAAGCTGACCTCTCCTCCTTAAGTGTTAGTGACCCAAAGAGGTCCACAGGTGTCTGCTTCTCAATGGTGTATTCTGTTAAAACTGTTTTTTTTTCTTCTCTGCAAAATTCTGCACTCCAACTGGCTAGAGATACGGCAGTAGACAGTTAGCCTTTATAAAAGGTGTGCCTAAATGCCTGGTCTAGTGCACGGTTTGGCCCTCACATAGAGGCCCACTCATAGGAGAGCAGGGTCCGGGGTGAGACAGAGTTCGGATCCTGTTGGTTGTGGCGGTGCAGCCGGCAGGGCTGAAACCGTAGACCTTGTTGCTCCATGTACCAGTATTCAAAGTCAAAAGAGGAACTTTCATTTTCTTACAGACCTGACACTGCATACTTTCTTTGTGTGTATTGTTCTGTTCTGTACCTTTTTTATGTTGTGTTTTTTTGTTTCTTTCTGAATTTTATCAGACTGGGCAGCTTTCTTTTATGACACAAGCTGACTCTTTTTGACTTTAGAAAACCTATTGTAGAGAAAATGTTTTTTCTATAATATAAAAGGAAACTCTGACATTGATATTGGTACTGTCATTTTTTTCACTTCTGTTTCAGGAAAAAACAACAAAAAACAAGACCTATTTTTTAGCTCGCCTCTTGGGTAATAATTACTAAGAAATTCAAAATTTAAAAAAATTACCACTCACTTTTAGTGACTTTAAGATGCCTTTAACCTCTCCATTCCATCTCATCTCTAGAGTTTTTCTATCTTGTGTAGTATATTAATGCTATTTTAAACAAAAGGACTACAAATATCTAAAGGTCACTTGGAATTCTTCTTTTTTCTTCTTTTTTTTTTACTTGTGTGTGTATAGGATGACTTCCTTACATTTAAGAGGCATGTAAAAAAAAAAAGGAGCTCAGTATATTTCTGTCTGTTTATATCGCTTCCCTTTTTGTATCCTTTGTAATTGTACATGTTGCGTTGTATGCTAAGAGAGAGCGCAAAATAAAGAGAGGAGTGACAGCTGGGCACACAGGGAAGGTTGATTTGCGCTCAGCGGCCTCAACTCTACGCTGTCCCTGGATGTATTTCCATTAATTCTGTTTTTGTTTTTTTGTTCTTTCTTTCTTAGCAAGTACTTTCAAAGAACTCTGTACATTTTAACATAAAATGAAAATAAATTATGTTGAGCCATTCATGTTTTCCTTGAGCTTTTTAAAGTTTCCGAGTTACATCGGCCTTTCAGTCCAGTCCTTTTAGGGACAAAGATGCTGTAACCATGCTTAAAACCATGCACGTTTCATTTCAACCATCAACAGACTTATTTGTAACTGGAATTTTTAAGCACTAGTGAAACAAAATGGTTTTTAATCTATTTTTTAATTTAAATGTCTAACGTTGCAACTCTGGACTAAATAAGCAATAATCAAAGTGTTAAATTAAACATCTTTAGTGGCTCTGCCTAGCAGTGGTGGAAGAAGAATTCCCATCCTTTACTAAAGTAATAGTACTAATACCACACTAGAAAAACTCTATTACAAGGAAAAGTCATGCATTGAAAACGTTAAGAAAAAGTATGTAAGTATCAGTAAAATAGAGTAGAAGTAGAAAGTGGCAGGAAAAAATATGACACAGTGCAAGTACCTTAAATTTGTACTTAAGTACAGTACTTAATAATTGTGCTAATGAGTTCCACTGAAACTTCTCGGGGTTGGATCACGTTTGACTGACAGTGCTGCAGCATGAGCAAACAGGCCAACAATCGCTGAACTCTGATTGGTGCTAGAGGAATGTGACATCACGTCTTCTCATTCGTGCCAGTGGAATGTGACATCACGTCTTCTCTTGTCCATTTCAAACCAGTGAGTAGAGAAGAAGGACAAAAACAATAAGATATCATGCAGTGATAACTTAATACATGTACCATAGTACTTTTACTTGAGTCCTTGACCAACTGCCACTTTGCTCTTTTGAAAGCCATGATGTCTCTCATGGGAGGGGCAAATTCTTTGGGTGGGTAAAGCAGAGAAAAGGGAGGTAGTCTTGCCCCTTATGACCTCACAGGCATGCTGGGGGAACTCATGTTAAAGGTTAAAAAAACAACTCAAAGTGTATTTAATGCCATGGGACCTTGAAGTAAAAGATGTTAATACTTCTTCCACAACTGGCCTCATGTCACATAACTAAGACTGTTCCTACTTTAGGTTTCATTGTGTTTTAATGTAGGAGTCCATCTGTCATGGTGAGAAGCTGATTGAGAAAATGGTTTTCAGGGATTTTAAATTCTGCTATTTCTCATTCAAACATCCTGTTTAAAATCCCCCAGCTGGGCAGAGCCTCACTACCATCAAGGACTAGGATGTCTTCTACCTGAGCTTCGTTATGAAGGGCTCAGGGTGTCATTTATTCTGATAGCAGATCAGGGAAAGACCCGACTTCATTTAGTTTTAAGAAATTCTGTTTAACGAAGCTCCGCACTAGTACCGGATTGATCAACCCCGCACTAAAATGGACTTTTGGACATTTGTAGATTTGCTTTGAGCACTTGTGGCCACTAGATGTCCCTGTAGTACATAAGCCTGTCACGTCAAAAAGTATTGAGGTTAAAATAAGAGTGTTATCACGTCAAGCACCTAAATCATCACACACACTTTGCCTCGTGGCATTGTGGTTTCGGATGATCTGGTCTCACATTTTAATGTGATATTGTAATTATTGTAACAATATGCACTTACTTTCTTACTCATCATCCCCTATGGGACATAAGGCTTCAACGAGTCCTCTCCTCTGCATTCGGTCCCTGGCAGCATGTTGGGCCTCCCCCCAGGACAGAGGTCCGTCCGTTGTGTCACAGGTGCCAGGTGGTTTTGGGCCTTGCGGGTTTTCTTTTACCAGGTGGTCTCCATCTTTTTCTAAGATTATTTTTGGGGCATTTTAGGCCTTTAATGACCGTACAGCTGAAGAAGTGAAAGGAGGGGGGGATGACATGCAGCAAGGGGCCGCACGTTGGAGTCGAACCCTGGCCTACTGCGTCGAGGAGTACACCTCTGTGTATGGGCGCCCGCTCTCCCTACTGAGCTCCCCGGGCGCCCAGGTGGTGTCCATCTGAAGGCGACTGTAGTGATGCGGTCCTGCTCCATCCCCAACACATGTCCTAGCCATCTCAGGTGTCTGTGCCTAATCTCCTTGGTGATGCTCCTGCGTCCTGACTTCCTGTCCAGTTCATTGGAGATCTTCATTAGGCCAAAAGATCTGCCGTGTCATCATGGAACACTTCCACTCTCCTCATGTGTGCTTTGACAGCTCGCCAGCTCTCTGGACTGAACAGCAGAACACACTTTACTAACATATATATATATATATATATATATATATATATATAGGCTACATATACATATGGGAGCAGCTTCGTCTTAAGGCTGTACTGTTTTGCTCTCCAGGGGCGGAGTATGTAATATTTAATATTCCTAACACACAGAAGTCATGTTTACAGAGCTGCGTAATGTAAAAGCTCGATGTGTTGTTCTGTTGCCAGGCATAACCAAAAGGTTTCCTCTAAAACATTATGGAAACTAAAAAAGTACCATTTTGATCACTCACCCAGTGAGTCACTGACTTGCAGTCATTTTCATTTGCTTCATCCTGCTAAATAAAGGAGATCCCCAAACTGTATGCATCTGGCATGACTGCCCTCAATTATTCAATGAATAGATCAATTGCTACAATAAATGACCCTATGCACACATGGAAAGGGAGAGGAGAGAGCAGCTCAGTGTGTCAAAGGAACAAACCTGTGTTAATTTACTTTAACGTTGTTTAGGGGAAAAAATATTAAATAATAATTGCTTTGTACATAATATTAAAAATAGCAGCATGCTGACAAACTGGCATCGCAGAATTATCCTCAGTGACGTTTTGAACTATGTCCCTGAGCTGTATCTACTTGTATGAATGGAGAGGAAATCCACAAGATGAAATCTGATACTGGAAACAAAATGTCAGACTAGCTACATCTCAAGGCCAATCGGCGGGCTGCTTTACTGGTGTTTACTGTAGCGCTCCCTCCATGGTCCAATCAGCCAAATCACAAGCCACCAGCTTCCGTATTGTTGACCAATGTTCCTATTAAGGAGGCGGATCTTCATGGTCTCCCTTGATTCTGATTGGTTTGCTGTCCTCTCTAGTCTTCCTCACACCAAGAGCTGCTGTCCCACCTAACGGGAAGCAACGACGGCTGCGTAATCTTTCACTGGGAGAAAGGGTGAAAGGCGAGACGAAACCGTAAGAGAATTGTCTTCGGTAAGTCGCTTGCAATTTATGAATGACTCAAGTTGCACGTGGTGGTTTTTCAGTGAGAACAGCCTCGGTATTTGAAAGTATTTCCATCCCGGGCACAGGGTGACAGGGCTTTTCCTGTCATGAGACTAGGAGGCAGGAGGCGGGACTGATGGAGCATCCTGGATGGAGACGCAGGCCTTCGACTGCTCTGACATCAAAACAGCTAGCTAGTTACTTAGTCCAGTGTCTTATCGCAGTAATACTCAGACCTGTGTTCCTAGGCAAGTTATTCCGGTTCTCATGGCGCTGAGTTCCATCCGGTGGGAACTGGATAGCGTCGCCATGTATTTAATGAAGATGTCGGTGTCGTGTTTCCCAGCCAGGTAACGCGAGCTAACTCCGCGAGACCAGTTAGCTAACGGTAGCCTACTGCTACAAGGAAAACCCGGGCAGGGGTGTCTCTGCACGGGGACAGGGGAGCGTCGAAAGAGACTTTTAATGGACATGACTTTAATGAACAATCTACACTTCCGGCCGTTTTTGAGTCCAACCCCGGGAGAATGTTGAGCTCAGTGGTGGAAGAAGTAGTCCGGTCCTTAAAAGTACTTATACCACACATACTCGTTGCAGAAAAAGTACAATATTTCTCTCTGAAATGTAGTGGCGTAGAAGTAGAAAGTGACCCGAGACCCCTCCACGGGGTTCAGACCCCCCAACATCTCCTCCCAGGCAGCCGGACCTGACCACTGGATGGAGACGGTGGGGGCTTAAAACACTCCTAGACCATGACAACAAAAGTACCTCAAATGAGTACTTAAGTACAGTCCTTGAGTCAATGTTCTCAGTAACATTCCACCACTGGTGGAAGTTGGATTCTTTTGCGGGCCATGGATTTAACAGTGTAGTGTGTGATAATCCTTTCATAGAAAGAAAAAGGCCTTGCTCTTCAACAACTGAAACCTTGAGCTCACAGAGCTTCTCTGCTACTGAAGAAGCACATGGTATGCCCAGCGCTGGTGGATAAAGACCTGGTTTTATCTACCAATCTATGGTCTTGGTTATCTACCAAGAAGTGTGTCATGTGAGAGGAGGATGGGCTGTCTTGTCAATGGTGGGCATGGACTCACTTTTGTTTTCTTGTTACCCCTCAGCCTCCAGCCAAAATGATCCACAGCCTGTTCCTAATCAACGCCTCCGGGGACATTTTCCTGGAGAAGCACTGGAAGAGCGTGGTCAGCCGCTCTGTGTGTGACTACTTCTTTGAGGCGCAGGAGCGCGCCACTGAGCCGGAGAACGTCCCACCAGTCATACCCACACCGCATCACTACCTTATCAGTGTGCTCAGGCATCGCATCTACTTTGTTGCAGTCATCCAGAGTGAGGTGCCACCGCTGTTTGTCATCGAGTTCCTGCACAGAGTCGTCGACACGTTCCAGGTTTCTGGCCCCCTTGGCATTTTTCAGTTCAGTTCAAATGACTCAAATCTGACTTTGAATACCCATATCCTGCCTGTGTTCTTTGTTCTCAGGACTATTTTGGCGTGTGTACCGAGGCTGCCATTAAGGACAATGTGGTTGTGGTCTATGAACTACTGGAAGAGATGCTGGACAACGGCTTTCCGCTGGCTACAGAGTCCAACATCCTCAAAGAGCTCATTAAGCCTCCCACCATCCTCCGCACAATGGTCAACACCATCACAGGTACGGCCCGTGTACATGTTAGCGCAGGCCACAGGCTCCGTCAAAAGTGACTGCAACACTTTCGCTATTTGGCAGGTGGAATATAACTACATTTACTCAAGTACTGTAATGAGTACAAATTGAAGGTACTTTACTTTAGTTACTTTTTAGATTCTTTCACACAATCACACATATCGTATATAAAATATGATGTTTTGTTTTAAATTAAGCTACCCAGTACAGACAGAAAAATAGTCATTTAAATAGTAACCTAAAGTGTGACCCAGAGAGCTCTTGTCTTGTGTAGGAAGAGGGGGCGGAGCCTCTAGTTCATCCCTGAAGGGATTCATATATTGAAAGTTTTGCCAATCTAACCTGTCCAGCAGGGTGAAGGATACTCGTTCCTATGCTGCAACTGTACTCAGGGCATGGTACCACTCTCTAATTGATGGGGGATGAGCTGATTTCCACTGCTGGACTATCAGTTTCCTACCAATCATGATAGATGTCTGGACCTATTGAGCATCGACTGAAGCAATACCAGCTTTTAGCGTAGACGGGTCTCTAATGGGTATAAACCCTAGGCCCACGCCTTTCTGAATGCACACATGAACTGATGACCAGAAGACTGACTTTTGGGCAGTGCCACAACGTATGGGTTAATGTGCCGTCATCTGAGCACTTCCAGCACCCTGGGTTAGCGGTGAGCTTAAGCCTGTACATCTTACAGGGAGTCCGGAACATTCCATGGAGTATCTTGAACTGGAGAAGTCACGTGCAAAGGTCCTGGGCCATTTTTTTAAAGTTGCAAACTATATTGGTCTATTCTTCCACTTTTAAAGTAATTTCAGGGTCTCTGTCCCAAACTTTCTTTAATGAAGACACAGGGCTGTATTTCTCCAGCAGTATTGAGTAATAAAGAGATGCTTCGTGGCGGTACCAGACCATCTTCACACAAATGCACAAACCCGTTTCTATGCAAATTAAACTACCCAACAATATAACGGACTACAAGTTAATCCTTTCTATAATGCTGTCAGACACCTAGAATATCCATCTGAGTCTGTCAGCTGCAAAACGAGCACTTTTGTGAAGGTAAATACAAGCTGCCCTATTAACTTACACTGTAGCTTGTTTCACCACTGCAGCAATCTCGCTTAATATTGATTAATGTCAAAGATCGTTGTTCCCGTCAGTCACTTAGACACAAAAACATAGGAAAAAAGGGTTAAAAACCCCTGGTAGTTACCCTTTAAGAGAAGGTAACAGATCTACCAAATGACTGCAACACTTTAGAATCAGTACCAGCCAGGAGTCGTATGTGTAATGGCAGGAGCTATTTTTTTAACAACTGATTTGTCTAAATGGGCTCTGTGTAAATGTGCTCCTTATATTACTTTTGGTTAACGTCTGTTTTCCAGGCAGCACCAATGTTGGTGAACAGCTCCCTACAGGCCAGCTGTCAGTGGTGCCATGGCGACGCACCGGAGTCAAATACACCAACAACGAGGCCTATTTTGACGTGGTGGAGGAGATCGATGCTATCATTGATAAATCAGGTATTCCTCTGAAAAGCCGGCTGGTCAAACGTATCAGTGCTCCATTATTTAGCCGGGACTACATTTCTGTTAAAGTTCTATGGAACAATTAATGAAGAAATGTAATCTTTCTAATTAAAAAAATACGAAGCTTATAACTAGAAATAGAGCCTGGTAAATTATAAAGTATTGCAAGATATGGGCATTGTTATCATGATTACATGTAATGCTTACTGTAATGGCATGTCATTATATTACTATGCAATAGTTGGATTAATACTTTTTGTATGGGAGAATATCTTCAGATTGATAATTGTTGGTGTTTGTGGAGAAAGTGGTCCGATTAAAAAGAAAATGGAGAATAGCTTAAAATAGAAACAGATTTGGTTGTTAATTTAGTTTTTTTGTATTTTGCTTTCTGTCAATGTCTCCCAACGACCTCCAACCCTCCTCCTCAGGCTCCACTATTACAGCAGAAATCCAGGGAGTCATTGATGCCTGTGTAAAACTGACAGGCATGCCCGACCTCACTCTCTCTTTCATGGTGAGTGTCCTCATTTCCAGAGTTCTACACCTCAAATGCACAGACTCTTTTTATGTACTCAGTGGATCCGCACTGATGATTTATCCATCTATTCATCTGTTTATTTAAAGGGACAGTGGACATCATTTGACATTTCTTTTTGTTTACACTCAAAATGTAAATGTGCCAGAGTTAGCAAAAAAGCTAATTTTCATCTGTAGTCCCTTGGCAGGTCAACAAATCATCATATTACATTAATTAAAAAGAATGAAAATGAGACAGAAAGCAAATGAATAAAGAAGAAGTGAAAATAAAAAAATAAGTCCAATACAAAGAAGAACAGTACCTAGGATGAGGTAACGCAGCTATCGATGATTGCAGGTTTGATTGATGTGAGTGTGAGTGACAGCTAGCGGGAGCGTTCTCTGAGTCCAATAGCAAGGCAGTTCCAATAATGAGAGGCCCGTACTGAGAAGACTGTTTGGCCAAACTTACTACGTCTATGGAGTACCACAGTAGAGTATTAATAATATATAGCGCTTTCTATCACTCACATACTTAACATTTTGTAAATACAGAGAGTATTAAATGTATAGGTGGGATGAGTAATGTATGTTCGAGGTAAAGAGGACTCCATAGGACTCCACTGATATCTTTTTCTATCACGTTATTATAACCTTTTTTTTGCTTTATCCAAAATGCATTGGAAAGGGTTTGACTTTGCTTTGAAGTAAACATTGTTAAAAAACAGTAAGAAAGACAAAAGCCATCAGCAGCAGCAATTAAATGATCTTTGCACATTTAAAAAGAAAAGAGTCCCCAAAAGTGTCCCCAAAGTAACCTGTCCCACCACCTCTTTCCCAGAATCCTCGGCTGCTGGATGATGTCAGCTTCCACCCGTGTGTTCGGTTCAAGCGCTGGGAAGCTGAGCGGATCCTCTCCTTCATCCCCCCCGATGGCAACTTCCGGTTGCTCTCCTACCATGTCAGCTCTCAGAAGTCAGTGGTTTCCCATTCAATTCATCTGTTCATGCCACTTTATGGCAAAGGCATGAAGTTGAAACACCTCAGCATATTATCCATGTTTTTATGTCAATAGCTGCCAATATACAGTATTTGATCTGTCTGAAGGATATTATTTTACAAGCAGTGTACTTCTTCAACAATAATGACGTTCTTTGAAAACATAAATCCTGCTACCGTAAGTCATAATCAGAAACACACAATGGATGAACCAGCGCTGCTCAGGGAGGTAACCAAATCCCAGTTTACTGTTATAGGCAATTCTTGTCCAAATTAGCACCCAATCTATTTGAAATGAGTATTTTTTAATAAACCTTTACTGAGGCATCCATTAAGCTTACGTAGGCCTTGTGAAGTTACAAACAAACTGAAGTACCCAAAGAAAATGATCCCACTGACTAGTATGACTCTGATTCCTGTTGTTCGTTGGCCTGCTTCTTCTGCAGCCTGGTGGCGATCCCAGTGTACATCAAGCACAACATCACCTTCCGAGAGGGGAGCTCCCAGGGCCGTTTTGACTTGACTCTGGGACCCAAACAGACCATGGGCAAGGCCGTTGAGTCGGTCCTTGTCAGCAGCCAGCTGCCCCGCGGCGTCCTGAACGCCAACCTCAACCCCACCCAGGGAACATACACCTTTGACCCAGTCACAAAGGTACTTAGAAACAATGTATTTGCATGTTTCTACACCTTAAAGTAAGGAGGGAAGTTTGCATGAAAAAGAATGTGAAGAGGTCTCAAAAAGCCCTAATTATGTTAATTTACCCCAACCCTCTCCAGGATCAAAGAATGTTTGGGTTTGACCTTTTTTTCCAATTGGCGTGATCTTATATTGCCACCATGAAGTTGTGTTTTTTTTTTTTGTGGCTAGATGTTGAGCTGGGATGTTGGCAAGATCAACCCTCAGAAGCTTCCCAGCCTGAAAGGCACCATGAGCCTGCAGGCCGGGGCCTCCAAACCTGACGAGAACCCCACCATCAACATCCAGTTAAAGATCCAACAGATGGCCATCTCAGGTACTCACACACACACACACACACACACACACACACACACACACACACACACACACACACACACACACACACACAGTCATGATGGCATCATTACAGGAATTCCTTTGTTTCTAGTTTTTCATTATTGTGATACTCTGTAAAACAACTCCTATCTTAGGCTACGTTCAGACTGCAGGCAAAAGTAGCCCAAATCAGAAGTAGTGTGAACACTCAAATCTAGCCCAGATCAGATTCTTTTCAAAGAAGAAAATATAAAAAATAAAAATAATAATCAGACCAGGGTCTGATTCAGGACCACATATGCAAGTGGCCTGAGTCTGCTGGCGAAGCCAGAGGAAACTCTGGTGGAGGCCTGCGGCGGTCCTGACGTGCAAATCGGTTGTGCGGTCACGCACTCCTCTGCGGTGAATTTGAGCGAAAATGCTGACTTCCTCCATAACCTCCCTAACTGAAGTGCAGCAGCACTCTGCGTCTGATGTCATTGTTATTGTTCTTTTTCACATGCGGGTCAGCACAAAAACGCTAACAGTTGGAATCTGATATAGGCCATATTTAAAAAATGAATGTGAATAACCAAACAAAAAATTAGATCTGAGCAAATTTTTTTTCAAATTTAGCATTAAGACTCATGGTGTGAACGTAACCTTTCAACACTAAACTCTCCCAGGCTGTTTTAGTAAATTAGATCCATATTTTATCATTAACTAATGGATGTAATTTCCACTCTATATTTTGCATTGAGAATAATTTGCCCTTAACCCCCACACAGTTGACAGAAGCTTTTCATCACATGCTCAGCTGAAAACCACCTGACTGTCCCATTCTGCGAGCACGGTGACACACTGGCCACTAGATGGTGCCACATGCAATAAATACACCACCTGTACTCTATATACTCATGACTATACTCTATACACACACTGTGATACACATAAGTACTCATTTTATTCATTTTTGTTGAGTTAATGTAGTCGCATGTATTATTATAGTTTTTTTTGCTTAATGATAATCTCTATAGAGTGATGTGACTTAGTTAGCATAGACATACTTTCTAGCGTTTTGTTATTCTATACAGCATGTCAGGTAATATTCAAAGCAATAATGCATAAAATGCATTTCTTAAAATGAGTGAGTTTATTTCAAAAAATGGAAGGCAGCATGGCTACTAGTATGCATTTAATATATAGTTTTCTTTTAAAAACTACAATTTAGGAATGTGCCTTTTCATAGCCTGGAAATCCAGACCCAATCTGAAAGATTAAAGGTCTGGCATCAAGTAGTGAAAGTTGCCCATCTCGAGGGGCGGCACCAAGCATGCATTTGAAAATCTTACTGCACGCAATTGGATAACACTAGGACCAATCACAACAACACACGGGGTCAATGAATCAGCCGCCCTCCATCCTCATAAACTCAAGCCAGATCTGTTTTGGTGTTGGACCAGCATTTGCTCTTGTCCAGTGGCGCATCAGTTTGTATTGATAATTTAAAGAAAAACTGTATTTTTGTACTGCAACAGGGCTGAAGGTGAATCGACTGGACATGTACGGTGAGAAGTATAAACCTTTCAAAGGTATCAAATACATGACCAAAGCTGGCAAGTTCCAGGTGCGGACATAAGGACTTCTGCTCTGCGACTACTGGACCAAACCACCATGACAACACGGGATGCTGTGATGGGGGAAGAAGAGAGAGTTGGTACATTCCCTGTGTACTGTATATGCATTTCAGGATTTAACAAACTGGAGGCTCCATTTAGCAGTTAAGAATGGACCGTTGCACATAAAATACCCTCTGTTGAAGTAAAATTGTGTAATGTCCAATCTGGTCAGAGCTTTGAGTTTAAAGAGTTTGAACCAAGAGTAATAATGATGCGTTCCATTTGAACACGGACTTTCCAAGTTTCATGTCTGAAATTTTTACTGTAACATCCCCCTGGCGTTGGATTTCGGAGTTGGGCCAAGATGGCTGCTTTGTGGATCAACAGTAGTGAAAGTGGTAGAAAATGTACAGTTAATTAGCTCTTCTGTCTTATTTGTGACTCACTAAATACACACAGTGTAAAAGTCGTACACACAGTAAGTTACTGTCTGTCTTCTATCTGTGGACATGATGTCACACTGTCCGTATGCACAAGAAACGTGTAATGCGTTGGTATCAACTGGCATTGCTTACAATAGCTAACCTGTCTAGAGCTAACCCCACTGTGGAAAAAAACAGTTATTCCGACTGGTTTATCTGGTTTATCAACATCGGGTGTGACGTCATTCCCAGCTCTGACTTCCGAGGTAAATGGAACGCACCATGAAGCATCCATCGTTGTCCAAGCTGAACCGAGGCCCAGCCCAACTCGTCTCAGTTTATATTTCTCTTTGGACGTACTGATCATTATCAATATTCAGGCCAAACCAAACCCAAGCAGTTACATGGGAAGTTTATGTTAATACAGGATTCATCAAGTTCCAACACTCAAACGTTCTGATGCTGCAGAGCTTCAGCCATCTGTCCTCCACCTTTTTCACACAGAATTGATTGTCTATGGCATCCATACAAGATATGTTAGATAAAGGAACAACAGTACATCAAACAAGAACTTCCCAGAGTCCTCTGCATGAGCTGTAAAGTATGAAGTTCCGTGTTTTCCCATGTCATGTAAGATAA
Source organism: Etheostoma cragini (assembly GCF_013103735.1). Lineage (NCBI taxonomy): Eukaryota > Metazoa > Chordata > Actinopteri > Perciformes > Percidae > Etheostoma > Etheostoma cragini. The sequence goes on along the minus strand of NC_048411.1, from coordinate 535,792 downwards.
ACAACAGAGTTGTCTTTCAGCACATTAGCAAATCTGAGTCAAGGAACTCGTGGCAGTTGATCAGGTGGTAATGCTGTACCAGCCTATACAGGACTGGACATTTCTTTTTTAAATCCGTAGGACAGACCTAAATTAAAGTAAAAATGATATTTTTTCACAAAACTTGCTCTTCAATTTTAACGAAAAACGATTCTACATTAGTCTTCTTGAATCTTTATTAAATTATTCATTGCAACCTACCAATGAACATATACATCACTATATTTCTTATGGCCCTTCTGCCTCTCCTTTCTAGTTTGTCTTGTTCCTTTTTCAAGCAGTCCTCTGTTTGTTCTCTTCTTGTGCTCCTCATCTCCCCCATTGCAATAGTTTGATGATTTTGTCTGCAGCACAGGAGTCAGCACGCTGACATATGACCATGTGACACTGGAGCCGTCCTCAATCATGCACTTTCCCATCTGCTGGTCCTAACCTGTCCTTTCAATGCCAGTGGGATGGACCTAGAGTGTTTGAGCTGTTTATTACCAAGAATTTCAGGTACATGTTCACTTCAACTATTATTTATTAAACAAACCAAGAGGATCCATTTGCTTATGTAATGTCCTAAGCAGTGTTTCATTACATTCTTAAAGGCACGAGTTGTCATTTAAACATATCATGACCCAACAGTATCAGTTTTTGTTCTCAACATATAGAAACATGTGGCCATGTATAATCTTTTTGATTTGGTGCTAAACACTGTGTGGTCTAAATTCTCTCAAAAGAGTTCCTCAGTGCATCACAGTGTGCATCTTAATATCTGTTTTAACAACTCAAGATTAACATATTAAACTATGTATTGTGGTATAATGGCCCGGTACCTCAGATGACATTTAACATCAGAACACAAGGTTTGCATTTTGTTTGTGTGTTTGTTAAACAGCCTCCAATGGAGTGTTACAGTGGTGTAAAAATAAAGATTTGATGTGTTATAACTGAGTCATACCCAAATTATTAAATGTGTATTATACTTTTAGATAAGTTAGATATTGTGATACCAGGCATAAGGGAAATTATTACTTCTTTTCATTTCAGTTCTTAGTGTTTAAATGGATTTTGATGCAACATTTTTTATGGATAGTCATAACAACATTTAAGTCTACTTTGCAGTATTATAGGCATAGTAATGTAATGTTGTGGTCTTATTGATATGAATTTATTAGTACTTTCTGTGAGTGTACGTAGAGTCATAGTGAGATACATTGCACCAACGTTTTCATGACAAAGAACTACAAACGGGGCTACAAACCTCAGAAAACCTTGTGCTTTGGAAACCCCCATCTAAAAGATAGGATATAGTTTGTAGATGTTATTTAATACAACATCATCAAACCGTATTGTGCTTCCATAATTATGAGGGTGAAGCCACAAAAGATGTTTTGTTTTTGATCTGAATACGTCATCAACAGAAAATTACAATAGGTCCAGTTGTCAATGGAAGCAGCATCAAATGTTATTATGCATGGACTGTTTGGAGGTCCTGCTACGGAGGAGACTTACCAAGCTGCTTATATGCAGCAGTGTGAGCCCAAAGGGAGTTATGGCCGATGACTGGCAAGCTACGGTTTGGTCAGTGGAAATAAATTTGAATAAGCACAGCTCATTAAACAGCCAACGTAGAGGGAAGACTACTATTAAATGCCATGATTTAGAGATTGTCCTCCCCTTCAGTCTTTCCCAGGTCCTCACTTTTAAATTCATTCAGAATATGAATTAAAAAGGAACTTGCTTTTGTATTCAGTCAGAGGTCTGATGAAGAGCCCGTTCCCAACCATATACAAACTTTTGTTAGTAATGGTTGTTATATTTTTCAGTAAAATCTTTTATGACCATGACTGAAGGTTTGTTACAAATTAATGTAACTGCTTTCTTTCGCTTGTTCTTCACTATGTAATGTACACAGGTACTGTTATATTTGTAGGGGATTTCAACCATGTTCAGCTAGACCTCATCCTTGTCACTACATCCCTGTTCTCCAGAACTCCCTTTCTGCAGCTGAGGTTGGTGTGGTTCATAAGACTGACCCTCACTTGTGATAAAAGGCAGCTGAGCTACCTGAAGTCTGTCAGCGGGGGCCACTGCTCCCTTCAATCGGAATCCGACCAACCCAGTTTAGTGCAGGAGTGAGACAGGGCTTCTTCAGACAGAAAAGGTCCTGATCCTAATTCCCCTCATGATGTCACAACATCTGGCACAAAACCCCTGCGCGACATCACAGCAATCTGATTATAACCCGCTCTTTGACATTCAAGCTATCCGTTAAAATGTCACACCAGCACCCTGAGGGCCGTTCGGATCATCCTATGACCTTAAGAATACCACTTACAATCAGCATCACATGGGCCAGTTTTAAGCCTACATCCCCCTTGTATGACGTCCCCCCCACCCCTTGTTCCAGCTGGCAGGACTCCACTCCATAATTTACTGATGACTTTAACCCTTCCAAAAGACACAACCTCTCTCTCTCTCTCTCTCTCTCTCTCTCTCTCTCTCTCTCTCTCTCTCTCTCTCTCTCTCCACCTCCAGCTCCCTCGACCAGACATAGCGGCAGAGTTATGTCATTAGACGTAAACTTTTTATCCCCTCTGCCCTTTTGTGCACGAGTATTTTGAATATGTCTACATCTAAAAAGTTTTTGTTGACGCATTTTTAGCTCTCAACTGTTATTATTATTTCCTTATGCTATGTAAGTACCTTACTTTTGTGAGTATTTTTGATTTTGCAAATTCATTTGATTGCTGAAGTGAAAAGGAATATCGACAAATGTAAAGACCTCATCGCGGTTGGTATGCGTTCTCTCTGTTTATTATGAACATGAGCCTATATTTTAATATTATGAATATTCTTCCTATGCATTCATGGTTGTTAAGTCGATTAACCCACTTGTAGATCTGAGTAAAAAGAGTATCTTCTGCACAGCTAACGGTAAAACTTGATCAAACAGCTGGATGCATTCATATCGGCTATTTGTGGGCGAGTTCATGAATGGTTTTACTAAAGTAGAAATATTAAGACTTATGTGTCCATTTGACGCATGATAACACCTCTGCAAGTGTTTGGAGACTGTCGCGTGGATGTAAATCCCAGTGTGTATTGACAGCCGATGAGGTGCTGTGTTTGTCACCTAACGCAGTGGTCGCCCGCTGCGCTGTGTGTCCTGCTGCAGATAATCACCTCTATCTTAATGGAATCTAAGGACGCCTGTTCGTTTTTATCTGATTGCTTTAATCGGTGTGGGCTGTACCATTGGGCTGAGACATTAACATCTGGGCAGAGGGGAGCTAGCACTGACTGGGGGGCAAATGTAGCCCCAAAGTGTTGACTAAACCACGTGCGGAGCCGGCGGAGCGCGTGCGGTTGCTTCACAATGTTATTGCCTTAGTTTGCGTTTAAGAAATGTAGATAATAACTAATAACCCCCCGCAACAATGTTATTGGTAAGGCCTGTTTGCACTGTTTCATGTTTTAACGATACTATCATATTTTAGCAATTAGTCAAGTTTTGGAGGGAAAAACAGGAACATTTAGGCTGTGTCACACGTTTGTGCCCAGTTGTATGTAGTCTTCTGTTTCCACAGACGACATTAACTTTACCTTTACCTATAAAGTAGACACGTTAGTTTCATCTTCACAACCAATTACTTCAAACTTTAGCCAAGCTAACGTTACACCATGGACCCCCAGCTGGTAAGTCCCCCCCCCCACACACTTAAAAGTTTAATAGCATAAATTTTACATACATGTACAAAAAGAATACATTTTTGAGACAAATTCTGCTAACATTAAATGTTAAAACGTGTAGGCTGAGTGCTAATAGGCTACCTAATTTTAGCTAGCAAACTAGCTCAAAGTTAAATGTTCAGCTAGCTAGACTATTATTATTATTTCAAAATTTGTGGTATACATTTAAATGGTGTAAGTACTTTGTTTTAATTTCAGCGTTTTGGGGGAATAATTTGTTTGGGAAGCTATTTGTTATCTCTTTTATTTTACAAAGTGTTAGTTATGCTTGCGCCTGGAGGCAAACCTACCAAAAAAAGCTAGTAAATCCACTGGTTTACATTTTTAAATCCATGTTCATTTTAAATGCACTTGAATGCACAAACCCCCAGGGTAATGTTATATTGAAGTGGCCTATATATTTCATCGTGGCTTTTACCCTCTGCTGCTGCATTGCTGTTAACATATCAAACCTGTTCATTGCAGGCTGTGAAACCACTAGTACAGAAACATTGTTTATTTTTAGCACAATTGACTTTATCTACGGTTGACTGGATCATGTGACCACAAGACAAAGAGAACTGTCCCTGGCATCAACTTATCACCCCCTGACTTTCATTCAGGGAGACATTAGCCCCCATCCGTGTGGGGTCTGCCATTAAAACACTTATCTTCGCAAACTGCTCACGTAGGCTTGGCCGTAAGCTACCTCCATACACAGCACTGACAGCTGTGTTTGGAAACCAGACAACATCCAGACAGCTATCAGAGATGTTAGACTGAACTCTAATAACTCTAACCCTAACCCAAAGGCTACACAACCAAGTGTACAAACTATATAAGGACATGCAGGCTTGTAAAGTGACATGTGACTGTTAGAAATTGCCATTGACCATGCTTACCCTGACACCTGCAGTGGACTAGGAAGAACTTATGTTACCAACCTGCCATATGTTTTAATGGGTATAATAATTAGCAGATAATGTAGAATTCCACTGACAGATATCCATCCAATTTCCACATAAAAAGCGCTGGTGCTCGTAAAGGTCCCATGACACGGTGCTGTTTGGATGCTTTTAAATAGACCTTAGTGGTCCCTAATACTATATCTGAAGTCTCTTTTATAGAGACCTTAGTGGTCCCTAATACTATATCTGAAGTCTCTTTATATAGACTTTAGTGGTCCCCTAATACTGTATCTGAAGTCTCTTTTATAGAGACCTTAGTGGTCCCTAATACTATATCTGAAGTCTCTTTATATGGACCTTAGTGGTCCGCTTAGACTGTATCTGAAGTCTCTTTTCACATGGACCTTAGTGGTCCCCTAATACTGTATCTGAAGTCTCTTTTATATAAACCTTAGTGGTCCCCTAATACTGCATCTGAAGTCTCTTTTTGCATGGACCTTAGTGGTCCCCTAATATTGTATCTGAAGTCTCTTTATATAGACCTTAGTGGTCCCCTAATACTGTATCTGAAGTCTCTTTATATAGACCTTAGTGGTCCCCTAATACTGTATCTGAAGTCTCTTTTATATAGACCTTAGTGGTCCCCTAATACTGTATCTGAAGTCTCTTTTATATAGACCTTAGTGGTCCCCTAATACTGTATCTGAAGTCTCTTTATATAGACCTTAGTGGTCCCCTAATACTGTAAACTGTATCTAATGCAAATTCTCTGGGTGGGCAAAGCAGAGAAAGGGGAAGTAACCTTTCCCCTAATGACCTCATAAAGGGGAAGATTCCAGATCGGAGCTTTCATTTTCGCAAAGGCAGAGCAGGATACCCAAGGCTTGGTTTACACCTAGCACCATTTCTAGCCACTGGGGGACCATAGACAGGCTGGGGGAATGCATATTAATGTTAAAAAACCTCAGAAAGAGAAATCTTCATGCCATGGGACCTTTAATACCAGGAAGTGGTCCGCTGCAACTCTCAGTTCTTTTAAATAAAGCCTGAAGACTTTTCTGTTTGAAGCTAAATGGTTTCAAATTCTTACACTACACTGTCACTGTTTTATTCTATTTGAGCTATTTTAGCTATTGGATTTTCTATTCTCTTTAACATTTTATTTTAATTGCTCTTTAATGCATTATGTAAAGCACTTTGAATTGCCTTGTTGCTTCAATTAAAGAATAAACCTCCCTTGCCTTGCTTTACAAACATGATCACACATCTTGCTCCGCACCTTCAGCTTGTGCAACTGTACCGGTTAAAAGTTCACTGCTAACGTCAGTTATCAGACTTGATAGCAAAATAGTTGCACAATGTGTTTTGAGGGCATATGATCACAGTCGTAGACATACGTCTCTGTTAAAAAGAAGATGGCTACATGTATATTTAGATTTATCACACATGTATGTTTAGATCATTTATGTGGGGAATATCAAAAGACATAGTCCCTTAAATGGACACAGAAAAGTGTCCTTAACAATTCAGTTGCTCATTACAGTTGATGGAGAGAGATGCTGTACACACTGACCATAAGACAAACGTTCTGGATTGGATTAAAAAGTGGATTAAGACATTTTTGTTTTATCCCTTTGACTTTCCAGACTGTGGCCAGGCTGTGCAGACACCGCCATGACTCCTCAGGCTCCAGCTACACTGCCATGGTGATGGTCTGCCAACCATCCCAAAGGGTAGCTGGGAAAGATGGATTCCATGCTTCAAATTACAGCCAGGATTCTCCAGGGCCACCAACGGGTGACCAATACCACAGTATAATAAATAAGCAATGTCTGGTGAACTAAGACTAGAAAACAAGGTTACATTGAGCTAACTTTTTGGGGCCACAGCTCAGAGAGTCAGGGGGATTTAGGCTCCAGATTGCTTAATATCGAGATAGACACTGTCAACAGCACAGACTGATCCAAGACCAGTCCAATCTTCCAGCCAAGCTTTGATTTTAAGACCAGACAAACTTGCAGCCAAATACATGCGATTCGTTTGAATGGTGTTGATTTTAAACTCCACTTTTTAAACTTCACTGTGTTCATCCGTGTTTTTACACTCTCGTTATTTAAGAGACAACATAGACATAAGTGAGGACCGTCACCATGCCCAGGCCAACGGCAGGGCCTGGCCCGCCATCTGAGGACATTTATGAATTGTCAATGGACGAAGAGGACGCTCAGTCTCTCCATTTGCACAGAAAATCTTTAGAGAACACGTCTCCTCTGAGCAAATATATTGAGACTGAACACCAGCAAGCAGGGCTCTTCTCTCTGTCTCCCTTCTATGCCTCTGTGGACCCCACTGGTGACCTCCACAAGAAAAAGAGGAAGAAATGTGGCAACTGCACTCCCTGCCTCCGCAAAGAGAACTGCCGTACCTGTGCAAACTGTCTGAACCGCAAGACGGGCAAGCAGATCTGCAAGCTGCGCAAATGTGAACAGCTGAAGAAGAGACGGAATGAGTGGGAGGTGAACGAGGTACAGATATGTTTATTGTATAATACTATTACAGTGATTGTTTATGGGAATACTATATTAATATTAGCATCTCAATAGTATTAATAATTTGAGACAGTGCTCTGCGATTCCAAAACTACCTTGAAACACAAAGTCTCACACCAGGGGGTTTCTCAGTAGAAGCAAGTTCTGTTTTTAGCCAGCTGATTGTGGTTGTTGTGTCAAGTTAAAGGTACGTGAGCAGATAATTAGAGAAGAGCAGGGAGTGTATCCATTCAGCCACCTGCTGCAGTACTTTCCTGACAGACCATTACAGATGTCACAAACATCTTGTCTAGGCTGTCCATTCAGATAGATAGTATTAGGTGTTGTAGCTGCTGCTGCTACTAATTGCATTCCTTATCTGTCATGCCTAGACCTGTTTGTCCTCAGACTGGGTTTAGAGGGCCAGTTAGTTGCATGTGCCATACATTCAACGTGCGTACATGTTAAAGCACTTACCCAAATGACACATACTAAAATGCTAGATGTGACACTTTTTTCCAAAACTCAAATCTGTAAATGAACATCTACAGTTTAGCATTGTTCTCTCCTACTGTCTGACTTGTGTTTATCAGAGTCGGAATGGATGGAAGAGATTGTTCTGTTGACTCAAATATATTTATAGAGCACACTTCACACAGTGACACAACTCTGTGTGGTTAAAAACGTGATTAAACAATTACTGGTTTAACTACAACCACTAAAACAAGCATTGTAACTGTAAAAAGCTACTTTGATGGTGGAAGTGCCAGGGGTATTTTGGTGCCAGACATCAAATAGAAATACTTGTGTTCTAATACATTTTATTGCTGTTTCTTTTCTATTAATACTTTTTCAAGCAACAAATCCAAACATGTTCTCATTCCAGCTTGTCCAACGTGATGACTTTCTACTAGTATCTGTATAAATACATAGTAAACTGATTACCTTTGGGTTTAGGACTGTTGGTTGGACAAAACAAGACATCACACATTGTAATTGTAAAAAATGGCTATCTTTCTCCATTTTCTGAAATTGAATAGATCATAATAAATACCCAAATCACGTAAACATTCAGTCAGTTACCTGACCTAAGTTACCACCTTAATCTAGGTTTATCTTGTCCTTGTTTGAGTTCTGCCACTGATCTATGTGTATTTTCGGAAGATGTTGGAGTCGGCACATGCTCTAGCTTACTCTGTGCTCTGCCCAACTCATTTTCCTTAAGGAAGGTTGAGGTTGGGGAGCTGGAAAAAAAGACTCTTACAGGTAGACTGCTCTAAGGGCCCTGGGTTAGATGGGATCTAAGATCTCCTCGGTTTTTTAGAAGATGCCGCTGCCCAAATAGTCCCTTACATCTCCCCTCTTTTGTTAACCTCTCTGTTGAATCTAGTGTTTTCCCCATATCAGTTTTTTTTCTGAAAAGTTGGTCAATGAGCAATTTTATGAATACATGTTTAAATTCCAATCCAGATTCATAAAGTCACATTATACCAAATCATGCCTACTCTATTTATCCAACATCATACGCTGGTAAATAGATAACGGAAATCTTTAGAGAGCATCCTGAGCTCAGAGCTATATTCTGTAAACAACTGGCTGATTGATAATATGCTATCCCTACATTTTGGTAAGGCAGAGCCATCATGTTTGGTTCAAAATACAGATTGAATAGATGTTCAGAATTTAGGGTCCTTTTGAATAATGTTGTGGTAAGTGCAAAAGCGTCAGTAAAATACCTGGGATAGGTAGATCACAATCTGTTGAGCTTAACTGGCTCCCTGTTGAGTTTCGTGTTACGACGTCAAGACTGACCATCTTTAAAATATTGTTTGATACTGTCTACATTTTTTTGTTCTGCCTTATAACTAAAGTAAAGGACACACACAATATTTACATGCGTGGCAGCATATCTGACCTGTGTCCTTAGATTTAAGACAGCGTTTATAGGGGCACTTCAGTGGAACAAGTTAGATCGGCATATTAAAGTCATTTCCATACTGAACTCTTTTAAAAAGACAGTCAAGGCCTAGTTTTTAGAGAGGGCAGCAGAGTCGAACAAAAGGCAATTTACCGTTTTCGTATTGGATGTCTTTTCCTGTGTAAGGCATTCTTAATGCAATTAAATAAATTAAATCAAATTCCCACACATACTCATGTATTTAAAGTAGAAATTGGAACTTCAATAGTGAGAAAACCATAGGCGCACACCCACTTTTATCTACTTTAAATGTAGTGAATCTAGTTATAATAAATATGGAGAGCATGAGTATTTGCTTGTTGTGCTGAGTGCTGAAGATGCAGATGGGTAACCTTTGTTGTTATATATCCTACTTAAATATTGTCTTCAAGATTAATAAGTGAAAAAGTTTAAGTCTATTTGAACCGACTTTGTGAGTGGACAGTTCGTGCATGTTTGCATGGCTGAGAGACTGTGAGGGCTTCCAAACAGCAGCAGTGGAGAATTCCTGTAGTTGCCTGGGCTTTGTCCTTTGACCTCTGAGGCTTTGAATGAGAGTGGGGGTTAACCTTAGGCCAGTATCTGTTTGTGTGTGTGGGTGTGCAAAGAAAGAGAAAGACTGCATGTTTTTAAAGAGTGCACTTATATGTGTTAATGGAAGTGCACGTGTGTGTGTGTGTGTGTGTGTGTGTGTGTGTGTGTGTGTGTGTGTGTGTGTGCGTGAGCGTGTGTGGCTTTGTGTGTGGCTTTGTGTGTGGCTTTGTGTTTGTACGTGCCTCCGTGCTTAAACTGGGGGGATGGGCTGTAAAGTCAAGGAGGAAGACGGGAAGATGCAGTAAATGATCAGCAGTATTGGAGGAGGAGAAGCAGGGAAAACCAGACTGGGCTTGAAAGCATGACCAAGCATGAAAGCATGGCCACTTATTTACTGCTTTTCCTAGGCCTGGCAGCCAGTAAAACAAACATGTTACCAACGTCCCCATACTGACTAACTTCCATACACAACATGATGACTAAACGGTGTTAGGTGGCCTTTTGTAATGGCAAGAACTATAATGAGCAGGCGCTGTTATATAATATTGATAAGGTTGCACCAGGTCTTTTGAATGCAAATACTATTAAGAATATTCCTGAAATGAAATATGCAGCATAAGTCAGAACATTTACAACAGTTTCCAAAACTTAGCTATTTCCATGCTCCAATATTCAGATTTCATTATTATGCACAATGCATAATTTGAACATTTTTAAACTTTTGGACATAGGACATAGAGCTTCACAACAGCACACTAAAATGTTGCTTTATGATGGAAAACGTTTGCATGTTTGTGGGAATCCATTCAAAATGTATTTTACGAGAATCCATTTAGATTAAGGGCTTCTCATATCAAAGTAGTATTGATTAAGTAAACGCAAGGGTCAGAATATAGTCATTAAACGGCTTCTTGTCCATTAGTGTTCAGAGTGTAGCATCTCCTGGGTGATATTCATGTTTATATTAAAAGACTAGTGACTGCCTGACATGCCAAGGCTTATCTACTTTGGCTTTTAGTTTTTTCTGTCCAATGTTCAAGATAGGTTTCTTTACATTGGGTTTTAATTGTTTTTATTCTGATTGCTGTTTGGAGAGCACTGTTGTTGTGAGGCTGCTCCTAACCCAACTTCTTGAGTTTGGATAACTTTGGATAGTAGGGTTTTCGGGGGCTGGATTTCAGGTTTTTTAACCACCTGACTTTATCAGTCTATCAGTGGGTATCTGCCTAGTTCGGCTCTACATGCATTTGTTGGTGTGTTTCTGTGTACATGTAGAATGTATCTGCAGAATTCTGCATGTTCAGATTCTGGTGGATGTTGGTCCCCCGTGGGTATAGCTCTGATGACTGAGTGGACCCCATACCCAATACCCCATAACCCTACAGCGCAATGGGCTTATTGAGGAAGAGGCAGCAGGAGCAGCACATTGATCCAACTCAACAGCAAGCTCATGTAAAAACACAAAAAAACTAATAAAAAAAAGGCTGACTTAAATTTGAACCCTGCCGAACACCTGTTCTGAGGGAAGAATTAAGTTTGTTTGTCTCCAAGTTTAACAGCCCAAATACATTGATTCAACTAGATTTTGCCCCGTATACCAGTGTAGAAGTCTGTATAAGAGCCTTCTTGAAATCAATAAAACGGTAAAAAAGTGAATATCTTACCATTTGTGTTCAGATGTACATGTTTGTTAATTAATGTGTGAAGAGTATACATATTCGGTTGTGTGGTACTTTGGGAGAAAGCCAATCAGACTTTTGCTCAAGATGGAGTGTTCCTCAAATCAATCTGGTGTTCTTTTATTTAGAACACTACAGAATGATTTATCCAGACAGCTGCTGACACAAAGGCCTTGGTAGTCATTAGGTTCTGATTTGTTCCCATCTTATGATAGGGAAATGAGGCCTTTCCACCAGGTTTAGTCTAATTCTATCTTTAACACTGTATCCTGAATCTCTGGGTTGCTACATTTGAGCATTTTCTTTTTAATTCTGTCTGTGTGGTCAATAATTCCCAAGTTAATCAAGGGGGGTTTGGTTGTAAGGACCCAAGCACCAACAAGACTGCTTGAATACTAATTTCGAAATGTGGGGGCATATTCATATTTATATTTCTTTTATAATTTTAATATATATTGTAATTTACAATTTTCTGAATGTTCATATATAATATAGGACTATATAGTACTACTGAAACTGTCCAATGGTTGCTGATATGTCATCTGGGGGCCTGTTCATCTCTGCTTGCAGCTGTAATCTTTAATTGTTTGGAATTTTCTTTTATAACATATTGATCTGAATTGATTTATATTGGTATGTTTTTGTACAGCTTTTCAAAAATGTGCCGACCATTTTGGATAGGTATTATTCAGTGATTTCTGAATGAAAATAAGCAGAATCTACTGGGCTGTATATATATATACAGTACATATATAGAGAGATATAAATCCCTTTCAGGTATACCTAGGGTTTGATCTAACCTCACCTAAATGCGATTTACCCTGTTTTACTAGTGAGATCTTGTGGCAAAGATCTACTTTATATATGAATATCCCTCCTCCCCCACAATCCCTTCATCACTGCCCTCTGACCTCTCAATGGATGTTAGCAGCTGAGTCCCTTATTGCCTGGCAACCACAGCCTCCATCTTCTACCACGACAGTTGCTCACTGGTGTACCATGTGAATATGGGCAGCGCCTTCAATTTCATACAACAGTTCAACAGATTAAATGTGACCATACGAAATGTGTTTTACTCACAACTGTTTACATTCACAAAACACATTCTTACTTAATAGCCTGGTTAAGAATCCATATGGTCAAAATGTCCATAGAGTTTTCTTTCCAGGTACACCCCTTGAAACACCCCAAATCCAAAAGTTTAAGGGTCTGGCATCGAGTAATGAAAGTTGCCCATCTCGAGGGGCGGCACCAAGCATGCATTTGGAAATCTCACTGCACGCAATTGGATGACACTAGGACCAATCACAACAACACACAAGGTGAAGAATCCAGAGCCCCGTATGCTTAGCTACTGGCGGAGCTAACTGGTAGATTAAACTGTCGTCATCTGGTCAGCTGGCCTCTGGCCCCGCCTATATCAGATACACCGATGTGATTGGTGCAGCTCCCCTCTGGCCTGCCTACATCACATACACCAATGTGATTGGTGCAGCTCGGTCTCAAGGGCATAGTTAATGAGCAACATTGCTGAATGCCAGAGTAACTTGCTGAACAAATTCAAATTCTGCTCTCGCAATAACTCTGGATTTCTAGGGTAAGAGTGGAGTCAAAAGAATAAGCAAACTAGCTTAATCAATACAATAAATTAGACAAGTTAGTCTAATTAATACAGAAAATAATACAATGCCATACGCAATCCGAACGGCTATAATGAGCCTCCCTCCACTGTGTGCGTATGTTCTGAGTGTGTTTTACTGTGGGGTTAGTCAGTTTGCAGGTCTAAAATGTGAGTAGATAACAGTGACCTACAGGGCATTTATGACTGAAATTGGGTTAAATGAAGGCATGTGTATGTCAGGATTATGGCGCTGTCTAAAAGTAGATAGGATTTGCGTCTGTGAGTGAACGCTGTATGCTCTGTCAGTGATTGAAAGGTGTCCAGTAAAGCTCTGAAAGAGGAGGGACAGTTTGATCGAGGCGAGATGTGCTCATTGTGTTTCTTCCTCTTGATTCTGCATACGTTATTCCTACAAAGACAACTATTTCTAACGAGCCTCCCCTGACAGGTGGTGCTTAGATTCATTACATAAACTATTATTATTAATTCACAGTTACTCTAACTGTTACGGCTGCCTTTACCAAAACGCTTGTACTGCAGCTAAGCCGCTATGTGCTACCACTACGCCGGCCACCTGTAACGAAGCAGCCGCTCTCGCTGTCCAGCTTTTCACAAACACGCCCTCTTCTTACACATAAACACACACACACTTACACACATTCATACACACACGTGGCCCGTCTGACGTCAGCAGAGGGGGTTTCCCATGCCATATGAGAGTGTCAGACAGAATGCTGTGTCACTGTGTGGCTGCCTTGCATCACGACGCCACACTTCAGCCCCCTCTCTCTTTCCGATTCTCTCTCTGTTTCTGTATCTCTGTCTGCCTCTCACTTTCTGTCCTTTTGCCTTGATCCGCCGTGTCTTCGCCAGCCTGCATGAACTTTCGCTGACTTTGTCTTGTCTTGCGGCGGTTACTAATCCAGCAGCCCTTTTCACTCTGGCACCACTTTGCACACAATTTGTTTTTGATAAACTTCCCGTTTCACAAAAGGTGATCATTTACAGTTTTTAAAAGGGCTTTGTTAAAAAAGAGAAATGCATCTAGCAACACACGGTTACTGATTTGGAAAAAAAAACATTTCCCCTTGGCTTTTGTGGTTCAGCACTCTGGCAAGAACACACAATGATGTCTGGTTTAAAAAGGTTCAAGCTGAAGATGATCTTTCACACGCAGAATATAAAAATTACAAACACAGGTTTTCAAAATATACTTGGTATGTCATTCTCGCATAGACTGTGTAACGGAAAAGAAACCCCGGCAGCTTATAAAGTATTAGCACGCGTATCCTTGGAGATCACTGTATGTGAACATGATCACAGCTGATGATTTGTAATATTTTGTGACACCATGTCCTTTTGCTTATGGCACTTATGTAGCTTTAATGTGTACGTCTCTTATAACATCACAGAATAACTAATTTTCAGTGTCTTCACTTTCTTTGAGTCAGCATGTTGGGCTTTGCTGTGTAATTGTGCACTTTTCCTGTCAGCCGGGGGTTGTGATGCGGTTTGAGAGGGTCTTAGTCAAAATAAATGTGTGATGTGTGTGTGTGTGTGTGTGTGTGTGTGTGTGTGTGTGTGT
>NC_048411.1:512866-521121 GCF_013103735.1 Etheostoma cragini | reverse complement strand
TCTCTCTCTCTCTCTCTCTCTCTCTCTCTCTCTCTCTCTCTCTCTCTCTCTCTCTCTCTCTCTCTCTCTCTCTCTAGCCGCCCTCACTTGCTCTCCTTCTATTTCACCCTAGCAGCAGAGCCCAGCCCGTCCTCTGATTGGTGGACGGACTGCCTTTGTGTGCTATCTCTAGCGTGACGTCTCTCTGGCTAGCTGTGTGTGTGTGTGTGTGTGTATATACATTTGTTCATGAGTGTATATGTTTGAAGAGAGACAGAGGGGGAGGGGATGGTAGAGGGGCATTTACATCATGTATGCATAAGGAAAAGGAAAAAGAACGAGTGGGAGCAAGAAGTGATAGCGATCACCGAAAAAAAATCCCTCTTCTGTGTGTGTGTGTGTGTGTGTGTGTGTGCGTATGAGCTTGTGTGCGGTAGACCTATTGGCATACTAGCAGGAGAGAGCGAGAGGGAGGGGGTAGAGCAAGAGACCAAGCAACACACAGAGAGAGAGAACGTGCGTACGAGGGCTCATGTAAAGCCAGATTAAAAACACAAGATGGCTTCCTGAATGGGCTGCAGGAACACAGACGAGAGAGAGAGACCGAGAAAGAAGAGTGGAGAGGTAGAGAGAGAGAGAAAGAGATAGCAAGAAGAAAGGGATAGAGGGATAGAGGTGAAGACAAGAGGGAGCCAGAGTCTTCTGATGGGGATTCGGCAAGCGGACGGAGGAGTACAAACCAAGGCAGCTCAGAGGCTTGGAGGGTAAATATTCATTGCTCCAGACTATTTTAGGATTGAGTGGAAGGGGGGAGATGAGGTTGGCGGGACAACTCAAGACAAAACACATCATTTAACATTGAGACTGTCAGGGCCATGTAGACAAGGTGGACACTGTGCCCAATAAGAAGGTGCTATTACTTTACAATAATTAGCCCTGCTTTGATGAACCATTTCCATCTATTGCATCTGACTATCAGATAACCTATTTTACTTTATTTTGCCAATTTACCCTTTAAAAAACTGGGTTATGCAGACTTGTCTAATGCATAAATTAGGGAGGCTGCGTCAGGTCAGGATACAGACATTACATAATTCTATAATTGAAATTGTGTCTTGCTTTGCTGTCTCTTATATTATATCCCAGCAGTAGAGGGAAGTGCCGGCTAACACAAACACGTTTGAACACAAATCAAAGAAAAGGCATTTGTGTGCATGGGGGCTTTTTGATGGGTGCTGAGGACGACAGGAATGATGAGGAAAGTGTGTGTGAAAAGGCATACATGTTGTACCTGGTGGTCCTACTGTCCATAATGACAAGTCTTTTTGAACAGGCCCTTGTCGCATTATTCTATTGATTGTTATTCTCACCCCCTCCCATCTCTCTCTGTCTCCTTCTCACTCCCCCCTCTCTTGTTCTGTTGAATGGCTGTGCAGGTGGAATATTTTGAAGAAAACCAACAAGGCTGCTTGGGAGACCCTGACCTGGCAGCTGAGGTAGGAGAGGGCATTGGTTTTGTGTCTCTGTGCTGTTCTGTGTGTCATCTCTGTCATCTGCTGGTAATCTCTGTCCATTTTGTTTTGATTCTCACCTGTTTGTTCATCTGTGCCGTGAGGGTCTTGTGAGGTGTAAATGTGGTGGTTTGTCAGTGAAGCGTCCAGGTCCTCTACTCTTTCTGTGTGTATTTGCACATGCATTTCCACAAATAGGACTCCACTCTGTTAGTTTTGTTATGTATGTATATGTGTATGTATTTTTGTGAATGGGTTTAAGCATCAATGCATATTTTGCAGAAAAAGCAGCGATTGTGTTGCTGGGTTGTCATTTGTCTATTTGCTGCTCTCTCCGGCAAACACATGTGCTCATTATATTAGCCCCGATAAATCACAGGGTTGGAATAAAGGTGCAGCAAATATCTTAAGGCAGCCGCCTTCCCATCCAAATTGCCCTGCTCGGAAGCCGGTGATATTAAACTTTAGCTTTATCTCCAAGCTGTGGTGAGCTGAGCACCTCAGTGATGAAGTGGCGGCGTTCTCAGTTTAAAGCATCCCACGCTGCCCGCTGATTGGTGCCAGAGCTAGGCATGTGTAGATACAAGAGACCAGGGAAAGCAGGAGGGAGGGAGGAGGAGAAACCCTACGCGCTGGCTCAGGAGCCAGGGGGCCGTCCTTCTTCTCCTAGGTTCTGGAGTCAAATGAGGTAAAGGGAGTAAAAGTTAGTGGGTCACGCATGCGTACGTGTTTGATTGTCGGGCATAGTAACCTGTGGCGTGTGGCCGGTGAGAGCTGCTGCTCTACAGCTTGCCGAGTCGGGGCACGCTTGTTTGTTTATTTGGAAAGGAAGTTTGATTGGCGAGGATTGATTAAGCACCGAACAAGCTGTCTGAATTCTGTGCTGTCCGCTCCATTAGAAGAAAGAAAACTTTGATTTGACTTGCCATCACATGCCTATTGAACCATTTCAGTGTTGTAAACTTAGACACGTGCACGTGAGAACATATGACTCAGGGACGTTTATGCTGGCAGATACATTCAGCTTCACTACAGCGATGGCATATAGGTTAGTCAATCCTTTTCAAATGTCATTAATTGGTTTAGCTCAGTGACATAATCTAATTTACTTCTAAGGCTGCTCTAATCCCTGTCTATGTGTAGTCTTTTCATCTACAAGGTATATACGGCCATCTGGTTTTCAGGGGGGAAAAAGGAAGGGAAGAAGTTTGTGTTCTCTGCCTCTGCATGGCTTTCCTGAGCTCCTGTTTGTAGAAGGATTGTGTCCTTGGTGGAGTATCCTTGTCACACATTTCCCTGGTTACACAAAGACAAACCCGGTCTACACCCAACAAGCTGAGGGTATTTTTCACAATTGAAATAATGTAGTTTTACAATATAATTTATCAGTGTATTCAGGACCCACACGACAGCTGCAACATGTTAGTACAGTAGACATGTAGACATGGTTAAAGCTCGTCAGACAGCACTTGCAATGATTTATTTTCAGTTTTGCTGTTCCGGAAGCAAACCTGAATTAAGAGTTTACCACAACAGGTTACAAGACAGACAGCCAGCGCTCGCAGTTTTTTTCTTCCACGCCCATACACAGGATTTCCTCTTTCTGCATGAGATGAACTTCACACAGTCGCCTGGCGGGAAAGAGTCAAAAGCAGAGTAGAAACACTCAAACCACCACAATTGCGTTGACGGCAGATGGAACGTTTGTTAATCATATGTTCTGCCTCACGTGGAATCCCCAGCCTCGTTCGCAAAGGGTTAACACTGACCTAGTTTCCGTGGTAACACTGAATGTCTGATGACATCATTGCTTTAATTTTAGCTCAAGTCCGGCATCCAAGGTTGGTCACATGACCAACTAGCCAGCACCACATGTGTGTATTTGTGTAAAAAGTGGTTTGATATATTGCACAGACTCAGGAAGTGACATCAGTGCTTCCATTCAGCGCTGGCTTTCGATGTATTTACTGCTCTATAAGGTTTCCACTCATTCAGTAAAGAACTGCAGCTCTATTTCCAGTGTGCTTTGATGCCCAACTAAAGATCTAATGGCTGATTAAAATTTGAAAGTCAACAATTATACCAGTAGTTGAGGTTCGGTTTCCAAGATGCACAGATCTTCCTTTCAATCTAAAAGTCACGTTGTCGACTACAACCTTGCATTCAAACCCAGAAAGAGTAGGCTGCCACCAAGTACTGAACAACTCTTCAGTGTCTTCAGTATCTACAGTGAAATGTGTAGAAGTGAGAGTGGTTGTCACTTAATGTCAATTAATCAAAGCTAAAAAATAAGGGCGATAGAGCCTTTGCAGTGGGCACCCCCACCCTATGGAACAACCTCCCCATGCATATTAAAGCTGCACAGACCTTACAAACGTTTAAATCGCTGCTTAAGACGCACCTGTTTGCTGTGGCTTTTAACCTTCGTTAACCTGGATTCTGATGTTTTAAGGTGTTGTTTGTCTCCCCGTGATGTATTTTGGTTGGAGTGATTTTTACACTTGTTATTTATGTATTTGACATCGACCCGGTTCAGCACTTTGGTCAACTGTTGTTGTTTTTAAATGGGCTGTAGAAATAAAATTGACATTGACATTAATGCTTATAAAATAACTATTTCATCAACGACCCTTCCAGGTAAACCCTCATTGGATTTCATTTCAATGTATGTAATCAAGTCACCAACAATTACCTCACTTGCATGGAATCATTGATTTATAGAAGCTTGCTAAGCTCTGCACTGTTATAAAGCACTGTTATTTATGATAATTAGCAGATGTTTGTCTTAGCACTGTCTGTTCTGCTATACTTCTCATACCTGCATAAATGCAGTGAACATAGCTGAGCCCCGGGCTGGATCAATACCCTGCATGGCACGACGAGTTGTGGTTGGTGGCTTGTTGGCGTTGTTGGTGGTATCGGTGTTTAATATCGGGGGGAGGTTGTCGGCCGCCTGGTGCCGCAGTTAATAAAAAATGAATGGAAAGAGAAGGAGGAGGAGCCCCAGCTGTTGCTCGAGCTCTTTAACTCTCACCTCTCTGGTGGCTGCTCTGCTGTTCCCACTGGGCACACACTTTATTCAATCCTGAATCCCACTGCTGCCTGACTCTGCCAGGTTTTATGTAACGCAGCACCACAGCTGTTGGAGTTTTCATCACATACTATTGGAACATGCACATAAAAATATTGATTTCTGAAACAATGGAAGTATATTCATGTGAATTCTGTGAAGGTATCCAAAAGAGGTGGATTAGACTGATTACAATGCAAGACAGGGCATACAACTGGTTGTAGCTCAGAAATGCATGGCATGTAATGCGTTCTCAAAAACGTCCCATTAAAAGGACAAAAGATCATCTAGCCCCTCATTAGAATCCATTTTGACCTTGGTTGTAAATCAGGATGATTTAGTGTATGTAAAGTACAACATGGCTTCATAGTGCACAGTGTACTGGCCCTTTAAGCCCGGCTACGCCTGACTTGAACATATGGGAAGCTAATCTTAGCCCAAGTCCTGAGAGAGACAAGGCTGGCAACCAGCCACTGTGCAGACCTGAGAAAGGTTTCTCTCTGTTTTTCTCTCTCATGTCTGAGCAATTTGTGATTTAAACCCCTAATATTTTCTCCAAAAGTCATCACAAAATCACCTGGGCTGGGATGTGTTTCAAATGAAGAAAACTGCTCTAGTATTTGAAACAACTGTGTTCTGTTAATGATTACATCATTGTCCATTTAGATTTGACTGTTCAGCGGTTTTTCGTGACTTGGCACACATTAGTCTGGCAGGTAGTAGAACACAGTGTTCTTATGTGGTTTTTGAACCCTTTTTTACTTACTTCTTTTCCATCCATTTCCCTTATGTTTGTTGTCTTTGTCTCAGACTCAGTACGTATTGTATGTATTGATTACATTCTTCTCCTTCTTTCCATACCCCGAACCTCAGGCACAAAGAGCTGCCTCTTAAAAACAGCGCCCCCTCCTCTTTCACCTCCGCCTTGTTATTTCTTAGTGACTCCACCCTGCCCAACAGCCCCCCACTCATCACCACCTTTCCATTTTTTCTCTCCTCCCTCTGAAAACCACTCCTCCCTTTCTCTTTGTGCGGAGTGCTGAAGAGTAGTGTGTGTGTGTGTGTGTGTGTGTGGGGGGGGCCTTCCCCAGCTGGGCTATTCGTGCCAACTTGCACGTGCCGAAAGTCAGGAGGTATGACTCAGTCTGGATACCCTACACTCAGCACTACGGTCTACACCCAAACACACCCTCAACCTAACACCATCCTGCCTGGGAGCGTGTTGGGGGTGGAGGGTGGAGGATGGAGGACGGAGGGTGGAGGACGGAGGATGGAGGACGGAGGGTGGAGGGTTTAGGGTGGAGGGTGGAGGGTGGAGGGTGGAGGGTGGAGGGTGGAAGCAAAGACAAAGAGAAAGAAACAGCCAAACAGACAGATGCAAGGTTGAAAGAACAAGGTGATGCCTAAAATATGAATAATATGTTAACAGTCTGTTACTCATTACAGACAGACAGATGGAAAGCATAAGTACATTAAAAGATACATATACACCCTTAATATAGGTACACACTCTTATAGTGGATGTGCAACCATTTTCTTTTATCATATAAAATACAAAAAAGCAATGTCAATTATAGTACTATTCAGTATATATCCTTTTCATGAAATTAGTGATATCCCAAAATATTTTGTGCCTGGTTTGTTGATAAAAAACACAAAACTAGTCAAAATTAATAGTAAACTAACCATAATAGGAGATTACAGTAATACATTGGTCCTATTTGTTTAACCAGGCTGAAACACTTTGTGTTGCTTCTGCTCTGTTCAATAGGAGCTACTCAATGCTGCTTTGCAGCCTCTTGTCCTGCCCCCCAATAAACCCAGTGACCCTCAGTGAACAATCCAATACTGTATGCATACTAGCATGTATGTGTGCACAGACAAAATCAATGAAAGTGTGCCTCTGCATTTGTTGCCAGTGTGTGCATTTGTTTAGTTTCTTTGCCTCTGTGTATATGTGATGAGAAACAGGGAAGTGTGTGTTGGGGGGGACACTGAGAGAAAAAAAGAAAGTGAAAGGTAAAGCAACAGAGAGCAAAGAAAGAGGGGGAAGGAGAAAGACTGAGAGTAACAGAGTGTGTCAGATGAGATGACCTTGCTATTGGACGGCAGGGCAGTATGGGTTGGGAGTGGGGGAGTGTGGAGGTAGATGAGAGCCTGCTGACAGGAAGAGATAGGAGGAGGGAAAAGGACCCTCATGTTAAGACAGTGATGCTCATGTGAGTTGCTTAATGGCTGCTAGATAAAGCTTCTTTCCTTTACCCTTCCTCCCACTGTAGAGAGGTGCTGAAGGTGCAGAAATAAGGGGATGACTTCTTGTAAAGGTTATTCACCCATGGTACCCTTCAAACAGTTCTCTATTGGTTTTTGTGTGTTTCATACACACAGACCTCCCACTACCGATGCGCTGGTAAAATTTAAATATTGAATGGTTTCGTGTATGAGGGTTTTATGTCAGGACTTTGTTTAGAAGAAAAGAAAAAGATGACTCAGGCTTAGTCATATGCAAGCCAACCCAACACACACTGCTGCGGATGGACTTTTGTTGTCAGTCATCCCTCCTACAACCAAGACCTTTCCTCTGTGCTGCTGAGAAACAGTGAGTGTAAGACAGAGAAATGAGAGAGATGGAGAGAGAGAGAGAGAGAGACAAAGGCGTGAAACAATGCTTTTGGTTGATAATTTGACTAGATTGTGAGATGAAGTGATCGATGTGAGAATTGGAGTGACTGTTTTATCTTCTCTCAATGCCAGGGTACAGCAGATTTACCGTAAGTAACATACTTGTTTATGTTTTCCATTTCATTTTCACCCAAAAAGTTGAGATACTTCAACTGTCAATTTCTCTTGAGCTCTTATTGTGAAGTGAACACAGTCACATTAAAAGTTAACTGGGACATGGCTACAGACTATATACCTTCTAGTTATAAAGTAATCTGTCACGTTGTTCTGTTATCTAGAGGAGAAGTCACCCTTTGTGCGCCTGAGGGGATTTCAGGAACTATTGGACAAACCTGAATGGCAGCATGTTGGGGTTGTTTCTGTATATGGCTTTGATGGTGTAGAGCAAATTTTATGGTTGTCTCTATCATTGTCACATTTCTTAATGATCTAGCACAGCCAAACATGGTTAAGGTAAACAGCAGAATCGTTGAGCAATGTTTTACCTGAAATGACACCTGCTTTGTGCAGCTGGTTTTGAGCCAAAACAAGCACGTGTTTAAATCAAGAGTAGTCTTCCTGTAGTTTAGTTTTACCTAACATCCGCAACACATTTTTGGAACAGACAAATTTTAGGTTTGAGGAGGTTCCTTCTATGTGGATGAAGTACTGCCTCTCGGTCACAAGTTCAGCTTTCGTTTCTGTTTAGTTTTTTTAATGTTCATTTAAAAATGGTGATAGTGTTATAACCATGTGGTATCATTCATTCAACAGTTTATAATAGATCTAGTTGTGATGACTGCTCTTCTGTCAAAGTGTCTTTTAGCCTAACAACTGTTAGCTTTGAAAAATTATTTATTGTAGTTGAATAGCCGGTATCATTTTTTGATAAGAGTGTAGCATTAAAGGACAGAAAAGGTCTGTTGTGTTTAGTGGTTCTTTAAAAGGAGGAACTGTGCGCCGAGAGCATGTGATTCGGGTTGTGGGTCTAGTCTTGAGCTCGAAATGATGTGTCATTGCAGCCGGGGGGGGGG
>NC_048411.1:510773-512766 GCF_013103735.1 Etheostoma cragini | reverse complement strand
CCCCCCCCCCCCGTCCTACTGGTTAAATCTGCTCCAAATCTCCAGCAATGTTTGAGAGAAGAGAGGAGACGCCACAAGGCCGATCAGCAGGCAACAGGGCGAGAGGAAACATCCAGCGATCATGACCACGTTGATAATGATAATGGCAATGACGCCAAGGCAGAACAAAGGTGAGGAGAAAATAACAAGAGGACGTTAGCTGGTGGACTGGTGGACAGGAGAGGACAAAAGTATTGCGTCCTTAGCCAACTGTAATAGGTTGCTACTACTTAACGGGGTGGCTGTCTTCGTTTTGGCAACAACTTGCTCATCGTTTTTGTGCCCCTTTCTTCCTCATCATCATCTTTGCTCTCTTTACAGAATCAGTCACATATTAACTGAGCGACTCAAGTTTCCTTCTCTTGTCGTCTTCTCTGTCACCTCTCTCAGTGTCTTTATCCGTTTTGTTCTCTTCATCCTGCCACTCTTTCTTGCTGATGTTGAATTGTCATCCGCTGTTCCCTCTCCATAGTCCAGTGTAGTTGTCTCGCTCTTTTACCTCTGTTGTAATAATATCGCCGTCATTCTTCAATTTATTCCACCTTGTAGGTGAGTGAATGATGAATAATTGTATATTAGGTTAACTTCAGCTTCTTTCAGTCAGAAACCCTTCACCTTGTCTGTATCCTTTGGATCTTGGAGGAAGTACCAGCAACACCGCCAGCAAGCCAGCTCCCTCTTCATCTACCAACCTTTGTCTTTCCTGTCATCCTTGCTAGAGGATTTAATATCAGCTACAGGTGTAAGATTAAAGCTTTTTGTTTGTTTTGCACCAATGTGAATGTGGATGGAGAAGAAAATGGAGATCGAAGAACCATTATCGGTAGCTTCTCCTTTAGCCTAGGGCTTAGCCCAATCTAGACGCTCAAACAAGGAACGAAATCTCCGTGAGGAAAACCAGATACAGTTTGCAGAAGGTATAAACAAGCATAAACATAACGTTGCTTTCCTTTGCTTCCTTTTTCCTGATGATGCCGTTGTGAGTTGAGATTGTGTGTTCGCTTGGCAGCCGCTGGTTCACCTCTGCACTCGAAAGCGGAGAAACTCTGTCGTAGCCAAAATTGCCAACACTGGGCTTTTGTGGATTTACAAAACACATCCTAGCATTATATGTAGCATCATCTAATGCAGTAGAGCAAGCGGCGCTAAACGTTTTGCACAGAGACAGAGAGGTTTTCTCACTGGTAAGAGCTCTGCTGCACTGTGCTGTTTCCTAGGCTGCTGCTACTAGCAACTCTCCCCCACAGCTCTCTCTGTTTCTGCTCACTGCACACTCCTCCATTCCATCGTACGTGCCCGCTGTGGCTCAGATAATGGCCTCTCGCTCTGCACACACTGAAGAGAGAGAGGAGTGGAGATGGAGGGAGAGGCTGTGTGAGAGGGAGGGGAATGAGGGAGGGAGGGAGAGGGAGAGAGAGAGGGAAAGGTGGGGGCTGTGAAGAGAAGCCGACTGCATGTGTAGCCGAGAGAAAGAAAGAGGATATTGAAAAAGGGAAGGGAGGAGCAGACAGAGATAATGAGAAAGGAAAAAGAAGAGAACAGAAAGCGTCGACCATAAGAAGAAGCGAGAGAGAAATGAGAAACGTGCGCGCTGCTGGGGGGAGGTGTGTTGTGTGTGTGTAGTTGGCTGTGTGTGTGAATACATGCATGTGTATTTCGTTGTTCGCTCTGTCTGTGCACTGCACAGACTTGAAGGAATAAAAAGGAATACAACCCAACAAGAACAAATTGCTTGTGGGCTGCTCTGCCGGGAAGCAAGTCTCATGCTCCTCTCTGTCTTCTCTTCTGCTTTCTGCTCTCCGACCCGCAGCTCCGTCTGGACGTACGGGATCACGTAAGTATGCGTCGCTGGTCCTTGGGCTCTCAGCCGGCTTCATATTGTCAGGGTTTCTGCTTCATGTTCCTGCTCTGAAAGGAAGGGGTGGGGGAAGAAGGAAGGAGGAGGACAAGAGGG
>NC_048411.1:473745-510763 GCF_013103735.1 Etheostoma cragini | reverse complement strand
GTATCTGGGACTTAGGTTCAGCTGTCTACTCAGAAGCTGATCTTAACCCCCTCGCCACCACTAGTATCTTTACAGGCTTTGTTTCCTCCCGCTAGTTACTGCATTGTCAGTGTTAAACAGCCGTTGCTTTGCTCTCACACGGAGATGTAAACGCTTATCTTGTTTAAAGGGCTTCTAGACCCAAGTGGTCCGGTCTACCAGGTTTTGCAAGATCTAAGCCGGTTAGGTGTGTTTTTGGATGCACTTCTTGGTGTGTGAAAATCATATACAAATGTGTTTGTGTGTGAAATGGAGTGACACAGTTATAAGACAGAGATAAACTCCTGGCAAGCAAGTAGGTTCTATCACGGTGTAAATATTTGTCTAAGCACGTGGTCTGTACAGTCCAAGGCACCCGCATAGGTGTAAAGCGTTCTGGGTGTCAGCGTAGCATTTCCATCCTGGACCGGCATGTAGACTCGCTAAAAAAGTCAATCAAGGTTGATCAAACCACCGATCGTCCAAGGATTCAAAGAGCTGTTGTTGTGTGCTGTGCAGTATTTGTTATCACAACTGGCAAAGCAAAGAGTAAAGTCCATGTGTTCTAAGTGTGCAGATTGAGGTGCTTTAAACCCATGTCACGTGTGTGGCAGTGTTTTGTGTATGGAACTGTGAGAAAAAGAGGAAAAGAGAGTGTCAATGTGATGTGGGTTATTGTAATGTTGTGTTGTGCAGCGTTGCAGTCACTGTTGTGTTTCAACACACTGCAGTTCTCATAACTGCTGTGCACTGCCCCCCCCCCCCTCCCCCCTTCCTCTTTCCCGTCCGATTCACTGATAGTGCAGACATGGGGCCTCTCACGTATTACATGCCGGCTGTTCACTGCCACCCCCACCTCCCCATCCAACCCACATCATCTCTCACCAATACTACTGCCACCCTCTGGGACCCCCAACAGGCACCCAGCGCAGAAGGTGGATTCAAAAGACCAGAGCCTACTGCCTGTCCAGTAATTAGCCACTTCAAAGGCTCAAGTTTATAATATTCAAATGATGGGGAAGCTGGACGTCAGGCTCACTTCTCCTGTCATACACTGAGGGTTCTACAAACAGAAGCCATTTTCTTTCTTTTTTGAATCTCCTGAATCAGAAACTAGTTCACATTTATGTTGGGGTTCAGTTTTTGTTGTGTCTTCTGTCAGGGCAGGATTGTACGTTGCAAACAGGATTTTGATGCATGGAAGTGTCGGTTACAGTGAAGGCTACTGTACAATGGAAAGCCTGCAGTCTGTTTAAAGTACACACATAGGTTGAAGACCTTGACACAAAAAAGGTTGTTAATACAGTGTTGTTGGCTTCTATCTTTGGGGCAAACACAACACAATTATTTACATAGTAAGTCTGCCGTTGTTTTCTTCTCACGTGCTATTAGATATGTTGGAATACACAGTTCAGCCACAACATGAACTCTGTCAATGATTTCTGAGCCAGCCCTTGGATTATCTTTGTTTGCTGTTCCTCTCTAGACTCATTTGATTATAATATATATGGGGCTAACCTAGGCTGAATACTGTTTGCAAGTACTATTTTAGGATTCAAGTGAATTTGAGCACCAAAATTGGCTTCAGCATATAATTCAAAATAAAAAATTCTGATAAGCGTCTAGAATCCTTGTTAGATTAGACTAGAATCAGATTAAACTGTGACATTTACTTTTTAATTGTCTGTTTTCTTCCACTACTGTAGCGAAACGTACGACCTGGTGCTTCAAGCTGACTTAAATTAACTGAATGCATTAAAATGTAATTTGACACAAGTCCAGGTGATGGGTTTGCAGTTTTCAGTGTAACTAGAGGTAACAGTCCCAATTCTGACTCTGAGAGGAAGTGAGATATATGGCTACGCTGATCAGCCCCTGATAAGGGTTACCAACTGTTTGAGAAGCTCTTTCAACTTACTACTTGTAACTCTTAGCCAACATGTTTTTAAATACTTCTACATTTCACAGTTTCTCACGCTGTATACTGGAATGCAGTGACTGCAAGGAATAGCAATAATAGCAATTCAAAAGAATATAGCATGTGTGCCTTCTAAAATACAGATACATTTACCTTGTTGCTTTTCCAGCCAAAGGTAGATTCAGTTATAGGACAGGTGGAAATATCAAGAACAGTCCGTTGTTGCTTATGTTATGCTAAATAAATCACTTATAGGAAAAACAGAAGCCTTTTTTACAGTAAGGTAAAGCAGTGTCACCCAAAGTGGGGACCAAGGATCCACAGGGGGTCTTGAGGGGCTTCCAGGTGGTACCCAGCAAAAGGGGAATAGATAATTTTCACTATAATTCCACCCATAATTGTGGATTGTTAGTCACTTTATGGGTCTTGACGTAAACCACTGCAGTAAATTACATCAGCCAAACTCCAAAGAACTCTTGTTTGTCTATCAAAAATACATATATTTGTTTGACAAATTGTATTTCTCAAGATTACACATTTTTCTTTTTTTTACTCGTTAGATCCCACCTGTGCAAGGTGGTTTGAACCAAATGATCACCTGATAGACATACATAGACTGACACATTGCCATTAATGGAGCCCTGTGTTGTCTTGTTAGTAGTTTATCTGTAATTCTGCCTAGCTTGCATGGTTTCTGGAATCACTTCTACAAAATGGTTCAAACTTTGAGTCCCCATTATTTCTCAGGAACATTCCTAACGATGTATTTGGAGTTTTCTTTCTCAGATATTCCCAAAAATGTTTGGGTCTTTTGACTAGTGAGGAAAGACGTGTCAAGTCAAGTCACTAAATATTTTCTTCACTTTCCTCACTGCATCAATGTTTCATGTGGCAAGAGTGTGAACCTTTAACATATAAAGAAATGTCACATTCATGCCCTTGCCGAATAAGTTCACACAATGCTGATTAAGCCTTCCATCACCAGGGATGGATCTTTCATAGTAAAGCATTGCTGCGTTAGTAAAGTAGATATACTTTATTAATATCGCAAGGGAAAATTCAATTCTATTTTTATGAATCTCACTGCTTTTCATAATCACGTTGGCAGAGTTTGTGTAATTACTCTCACTGTGTCCATACTCTAACACTAGACAGCCCATTCTGTCTGCATACACTGCTATATAGAAGTTGTCTTTCAAAGTTAAAATAGTAGCAATTGAAACAATTCTCCCCAAAGACCAACATAACCCAATTTTATCAGATTAGCAAATAACATTTCTTGATTTTTTTA
The DNA here is from genome assembly GCF_013103735.1 of Etheostoma cragini. Classification (NCBI taxonomy): domain Eukaryota; kingdom Metazoa; phylum Chordata; class Actinopteri; order Perciformes; family Percidae; genus Etheostoma; species Etheostoma cragini. The sequence continues at coordinate 507,536 of NC_048411.1, read as the reverse complement.
ACTACTAATCATGTTCTTGAAATAAAATATTAACTGTACAGTTGTACATTATACTCTCTTGATTCTTTTTTACTTTGTAGTTTTTAATAAATTATGAAAATAAACAGAATTGTATCTGTTATTACCTCACAGTAGTTTTGTGTGTTGTATTTAGTTCTCTTCAGTCCACAGTTTGAATTGTATGCTTCACCTCTACCACCCACAGAAGGGTGATCTGTTTAAACTATAACTGCCTGCTTTGCATTGCCCAGTTGATCTGGAGCACAGTGTCCATTTATGCACAACAGCAAAACTATATCACACATGACCTGTGACTTCATGTGTGACTGAAGCAAAAGTTAATGCAGTTTTCCATAGCCCTACTGACCTGACCCTGCACCACTGTATGCTCTGTAAGGGTGAAAGGTGGGAGGGAAACCCTTGATAAGAGCTGGGGAGAAGGGAATGGAGGGACTGATATTTCTTTGATGATTGTTAATTATCATTCTGTCATGTTATTCTAGGATACAGACAGAACATTTTCAATTTCATTTGTTCAATTAAACGATTATTCAACACACATAAGGTGATTATTCAAAGTCATGCCTAATCTACAGTGTATAATGTTTTACAAATTACTGCTGGATTTCTTGTATACTTATAATTTTACTGACCTCTCTCCATGTCCATCTATGTCTTTCAGACTGTCCACAAAGTCACTTTAGTGGATGGCCCCAGAAGTGGAGGCCAGATGGAAATTGGGTCACATGACCGCCTCCAGGAAGGCGCGCTGAGCCTGGAACTGACCAATGGGGTGAATCGCTACCCTAATGATGATACAACATCTATGGAAAAAGAGCAGCAGAGGGCAGGAAGTGTGCCGCCAAGGCAGTGCTGGGTGTCAGGACCTGGCAACGTCAGTGACACCCAACAACCGCAACCATGTTGGAACAGCAGCAGTGGTACCCCAGGTGAACCCGTCCACCACGCAGATATGGAGGATGCCCACAATCTGGTGGCTTTTTCTGCTATTGCTGGCTCCTTGCCTCGTTCTTCCTCCTCTTCCAGCCCCGTGCAGCCTAACACAGCCCAGCTGTATGAGAAGTTCACCAAGGAGATGGGTGCTGAGGGGGCTCAGGGCAAACTCTCTGCAGAAGCTCCTGAGGGAAGCTGCCAAACTCCAGAAGATCTGAACACTCTACAGACAGCACTGAGCCAAGCCAAACATGGACACAAGCCCCCTAACTGCAACTGTGATGGGCCTGACTGTCCAGACTATCTTGAGTGGCTGGAGAAGAAGATTAAGTTGGCAAACAATGAGGATCAAGGTGCCTGCAAGATGACTAATGTTCCCCCACACGTACAGCCTCACATACAGCAACCCCATTTGCAGCATCACCCTCAGCCGTACCCCCAGGTGAATGGTTGCCACCATCTGTCTGCTTCATACCCCCAGCAACAACAGGAAACTCAGGGCCCTCGCTTAGACCAAGTGCCCTGCTCCAAACCCCCAATTCCCTGCTCTCCCCAGGTGCTCTTCATAGCCAAGGAAAAGAACGTCAGTCTTCAGACAGCCATTGCCATAGAAGCCCTTACACAGTTATCTGGTACTGGTCCATTAGCTGCCGGTTCTCCAGGTCAAGATCCCTACAACAGTAACCTCTATCACCACCAACATACCCAGAATTTCCCATCTCAGCCCCCCAATGGCACCAGCTTGATCCCTTCCTCTCCCGGCAACCACTCATCTTCCTCACGCTCTCAATCCGTCCCTCCGGGACTGCACAACATTCAGCCGGCCCAAGTGTCCTGTGAGCACCATAGGCCCCAATCCCAGGGCCACCCACCCAATGTTTCCCCTCTCCAATCCTCTACCTCTCCCTTCCCGGGTCAGGGAAAACATCCAGGCTTCAGCCCTAATCCCCAGCAGTGGCAGCAGGGCTCAGGCAGAGGCTCTGAACAGAGGAACCCGTGGATGTGTATAAAGTCTGAGCCCCAGTCTCACTACGCTGCTGCACCTCACAGTAGCTCAGATCCCATGTCGGAGCTCAAACAGCTGCTTGGTGACACCAGTGGTAAGTTCAACAATGCCCATTTCAAGCTTCCGGTCACACAACAGATTAGCTTGAACCAGAACGGAGGTATCCAGGGCCAGAACAACCCTGCATTGGTCAGAATAAAGCAAGAACCAGAGGCTGGTGAGCATCTCCATCACACTGCCTCCATGGGACATTACGGCATGGCTAATGGTCAGCACTACCCGGGCACTCCCCTCTCTCCTGGCCAAGCAGCTATTAGCCACTCCACTCAGGCAGCTCTGCAACAGCACCTTCACTACAAGAGGAACCTTTTCTCTAACCACTCCCCTGGCTTTGGAGCACCAGGCCCTCATGCACCTCTAAAAAAATGGTGGCCACAGATGGAGGCAGAAGGTTTTTCACATCTGGCCATCAAACAGGAACCCAAGGAACCCAAAAGGAGAAAAAGCAGCCAAGGGTCTCCTGTCATAAAAGCTATGAGTGGGATGATTGGAGTCCCTCCCCTGCCTAAACCCAAACAGATAATCATTAAGAAGACCAAGCAGAAAGCCTCCATGCCAACCTTCCTGCCTCAGAATCAGATAACCGTACAAAAAACATCAGTCCTCATGATGGAGAGAGCCCTGACCCAGACCAGCCTGCAACCAGGTTCTCTCCCCTCTCTGCCCCTCCACAGTAACTCCACTCAGGCTGCTGCTGCAGGCCTTCCTGCCCCAGTCCAATCTCAGGTATCCATTTCCAACTACTCAATTATTCCCTCTTCCATTGTTTCTGCTTTGTCAGAAAACACTCCAGCCCTCATGGGCCCTCTGCCCCCACCAGTGGCCCCTCTAGCCAATGCTAAGTCAGAGGGAGTTGGCAGCTTTGCCTCCAGTAACACCAGCACCACCACACCTATGACCTCCACATCTTTATCCAGCACCTCACAATTACAAAGTGTCATCAACATAGACCCGAAGTACGAAGAACTTATCCGTCAGTTTGAGGCTGAATTTGGGGACTCAGCCCCAGATGTACCTTTCAGTCAGCCCATGGAGGAGACTGCTACAGGCCCTCAGCTGAGGAATCAGTCTCAAACCGGTCATCAGGACCTCAGTCCCACATCATCTTCCACCTCCCAGTCAGCTCCCTTAATTGTGTCCACTCAAGCCAGCTCAATACCTAATCCAGATGATCAGGAGATGGTAGTCAGCAAGGATAAGTTAGGGCCCCAAAGTGAAGCATCCTTGAACCATGCATCCACAGAAATCCCTATGGGGAATGTTGCTCTGCATCATCAGGCCATTCTGGACAAGCAGCAGCAGACCAGTGTGCTAGAGGATACGTTCAGCGTGCCGTGCTCTCCTCTGCCCAAGCGTATGAAGATTGAAGCCTCGGGTGATATAGCAGTACTTTCCACTACATGCTATTCTGAAGAGGACACACCCACTAAGGACAGTCTGCCTTCTTCTCCGTCTCTAAGAGGATTCCTAGAGTCTCCTCTGCGCTACTTGGACACCCCTACCAAGACCGTACTGAGTACTCCTCCCAAGGATCTGCAGTCAGAGTTCCCCACCTGCACCTGTGTGGGTAAGTCAGTGTGTTGATGGTTGTGTGTATCCAGGGGGGGAGGTTGCTGCCCATCAACATACTGTATTTACATACTGTATAGCACTTTACACAAGTGTAAATAATAGTATTAATAATCAAACAAATATCACACCACTCCAAACATTTTACATTCATCTCTCAGTGGAGATGCATTAAAGTAAGTCTGTAAGTAAAGTCAATCTGACCAATGTTAGACAGGAAAGGCTTTTCCTTGACGTGCCTTAAAGCAACAAGGGAGCATGTATATTCTGCAAGTAGGACTCTTTTGGGAAACATGTTCTAAATCTAAAAATGATCAAGTTTTGTTTTACCAATTGAGCTAAACATTACTATATCTATAGTTCTGTTGGTGCTTTACTCTACTTATTTAACTACCCAGGTTCACTACTATGCTTTTCAGTCCCCCTCTGCTTTAGCTTCTCTGTCTGGATGCTTGTTGAGTGTATCTAAGAATGTGTGTGTTGCCAGGGTGGGTGGCTGCAACCATCCAGACTGCGACGTTGTGTGGCACTAAAGGCAGCAGGCAGGAACAATAGCAGTGGTGGCAGAAGGAGCCTTCTGTGTGGGTTTGGGTCTGGTAGGCAAGCAGAACAGAGCCTTTGTTAGACAGAAAGAGCTTTACTCCCATAGTTTGGGTATTACCCCACTCAGGTTATTTGGTTACAGCGGAGTCGGTGGTCCTATACTAGAAATATATGGAAATGTATTGATCATACTATATGCCACATACTTAAAATATACAAGACAATAGCAGGTAGACAAATTTAGCAGATGCGCCCTTCAATATATCCACATTATTATGGTGTAAACGATTGAGTCTTCATTAGTTAAAAAGACACAAACTGTCTGTCCATTAAATTATTAATTAATGACTCAGTAAATATTATTATGATAGTTATAGGGGTAATAACTGAATAATAAAAGAAGCTATAGAGAAATCACCCCCATTTTCTTTCAGTTACTGAGTTGTAAGTGTAGGCCTATGAAGGGTTAAGGCCTGGTAAGTAGACCATTGCTGTCCCTAAACATTGAAGAGGGTGAACAGCAGGGGGAGAGCAGCTGCAGTGAAACACTTGCTAGCTGTGTTGTTACTAAGCAGACAATAAGTCTTTATAGTAAAGCCTGGTTACACACTGCCCTCTCAACTCCCTGTAGCATAACACTGCACTGGAATGAGACTGCCTCCATCCCACACAGATACAGTATACAGCCATGATGTGCACAGTAAACACACAACCAATTTCCATGCAAGAATTTAATGTGACTCCTCCACTTCCTGCCCTGAGCCACACCCTGGTGCCTCCCTGCACCAACAGGGGAATGTGACCTCACATGCCTCTGAACCAGAGACACACACACACAACACTTTATTTTAGATTTTAATTTTTTTTTAACCTTTATTAAACCAGGAAGGCCATTAAGAACAAGTTCTCCTTTGCAAAGACAACCTGGCCAAGAAAAGCATAAGCATGCAGGACAACATAAAGTTTCAAATTCAATACAATACAGGAATACAGAATACAATAGTCCACATAAAGTGCAGATTAAGTAGGTATTACAAAGCCGGTGGAAAGTGAGGTGTAAGTAAGGCGAAGGATATGTGAAAGTGATATGGTAATAACACAATATAAATGAATAGACTGACTGTGTGTCCAAACTTTACATATTCAGCTGATTTTGTAAAGCATTTGCATTTAGAGCATTTAGCTAATGTTGTTAACCAGAGTGTGTGCTACACTATGATAAATAAGTGTTGTTTACAGAAGCAAGAGCAACAACGTATTAGTTGCCATACAAGTGAGCTTTTACAGAGCTTGGTAATGCAAAGTCCATTAGAGGCATTTAATGGAGGATACATTCAGCTGCACAGTATCACACAGATTAGCATTAGGATATGCTTTACAACCACAGGACAATGGTCAAATGCAGTCACACACACACACACACACACACACACACACACTCACTCAATCATACACAACATAAACACAGATGTGCACAGTGCTCACATAGAAACACCCTTACTCCCTCAAAACACTCCCACAAACCAAGTCATTCATCAGTACCTCAAAAAGCTTCAGCTTGCCAAAGTGTGTCCACACTCGCACCACACCCTGCAGTGTGTTCCTGTGTGTTTGTGTGAAATGGATGTTGCAATCAGTTGCACGGTCTCATGCTTCTCATAGATGATTTAACCGCAGCTACAAAGAGGCTTTGGTTTGTCTAAAAATACATCAACATTTTTTTGTTTAATTCTTTTTTTGTTTGTTTTTGTTTTACATAACTCTACAACAACGAGATGTGTTTATATACAAAGCCGCTCCTTTTTCTTTACTGAAGTAAAAAGACTTTTACTGTGAAATCTTTTTAACTTGAGTGAAACAATTACTTAGTTGATGAGGAAAAACTCAATTTTCTTAATTTGTGAACAAGGATTTGAGGTTGAGATATTATTTTTGGATCAATGTGATGTGCAAAAACATTTAAAAAAGCCTGTGTAGTATCACCGCTAGAATCTGGTAAAGCTACTGATAATATTGGTGTAAAAAGGATGTCTAATATGTAATGCAGAAGCCTATTTTCAAATCATCTCTCTGGTGTTGTACTATAAATTAATAAGCGATTGTAAGAGACATATCCATGAAAACAGTACATGATGATGGCTGTGACCATAGCTCCTGCTGCCCTCGTATTTTGTTTAAATCAAGCAACAAAACATGCTAGTAGTGAGCAGTCTTGTTTAAAATATTTGAATGCAATGCCTGAGTAAAAGTACAAGTATGTTACCAGAAAATCACTTTGGTTGAAGTTAAAGTCACCTTTAAGAATATTACTTGAGTAAAAGTCTCAGAGTATCAGATAAGTCATTTCTGATATTAAATATACTAAATTATTAGAAGGAAAAGATATTGTAAATGCGTTATTGTGGCTATCTTATAGTACTCTCACTAGGAAGGTCTCATTAGTCCACACAGCATTCCAGGATGAGAGAAAAATATGCTCTGGTCTTTTTGCATTTCTTTAAACCAATCACAATCGTCTTGGATGGAACTAAGTGCTGCATGGATCCCCAAAATAGCCTCTGAAAGGAACTTGTTTTGGTGGAACGTGTACGTTCAAAAGTGGTTTTAGTCGTGCAACAGAGAGCTCCGATTGGACAAATCTAGTCAGGTCTAGCTAGCTGTATGGATTTACCCTGCAGAGATCTGAGGACCAGGTAACCATAGTCCTCAGACTGGACAGATAGTCTAGCTAGCTGTATGGATTTACCCTGCAGAGATCCGAGGACCAGGTAACCATAGTCCTCAGATTGGACAGATAGTCTAGCTAGCTGTCTGGATTTACCCTGCAGAGACCTGAGGACCAGGTAACCATAGTCCTCAGATTGGACAGATAGTCTAGCTAGCTGTCTGGATTTACCCTGCAGAGATCTGAGGACCAGGTAACCATAGTCCTCAGATTGGACAGATAGTCTAGCTAGCTGTCTGGATTTACCCTGCAGAGATCCGAGGACCAGGCAGAAATCCACCTGAGGTTAGAATTACAACACAAATGAAGCGTTAGGTAACGCATATCCGGCAAAATAAAAGGTCATACAACTGAATTTCTGGCTTGAACAGGGCAATCCCATAAAAGTTAAAGTTCCTAGAAACATAAAGAACAAAGTAAAGTACAGATACGGGACAATTCTACTTAAATACAGTAACAGTATTACAGTAACAATAAGTATTTGTGCTGAAAGTGAGCCAGATTGCATTACTTTCTCTCTGAGTGTTTGATAAGGAAATTGTAAAGTTAATCATAAAGTAGTATACATGTAATACTAATGCTTATATTATCTCATTATAGAACAACCTGACTAATTTTTATATTTAGATATACTCAATCATAACAGGTGGTTATAATACACAACACAACTTGAGTAAGAGATTGATGCATTTTCATCCCCAATTGTGATCCATTGTATATTGTGAATAATTGAAATGAACATTTGTGGAGTGTGAAACTTGCCATAGTGTTTTTTCTGTTCCAGTTATGTGATGTTTCCTCACCTGCTGTCTCTTTTTCTAGAGCAAATCGTGGAGAAAGACGAAGGGCCCTACTACAACCACCTGGGATCTGGACCTACTGTAGCCTCTATACGAACCCTGATGGAGACAAGGTGAGTCTTTTTCTCCTCTCCTCTCCTCTCTTCTCCTCTCCTCACCTCTCCTTTCCTCTCCTCTCCTCTACTCTCTTTCTCCCACATGCTCTTGCCCTCTCTGTCTCTCCGTCCTCCTCCTCTCTCTCTCCCGCTTCCCTCCTCCTCACAGTTTGTCCTTAGGGAATCCGTGACCCAGAATTCAGTAGGAGAAACGGGACTTATCAGCATCGTCAGCATATCGGAGGCAAAAGCACAAGGGTAGCAGTTGATGATAGCTTAGAATGAGAGGAATAAGGGAGGATATAAATCAAATAACAGAGAGAAAGAAGGAAAAAAATTACTGTAAGAGAGAGGAAGGGGGGAAAGAGGAGGGATATTAGGTTTGTTGGAAAGTATGATTGGAAATAATGCTTTATTTGTGCTCCAATATCAAGTTCAGTTATTGTTACTAGTAACAGTCCTCCTTATTAATTAAGGTGAAATTACAGTGAACAAGTAATCTCACTGTCAAATTAAAGGTAGAAATCTATCTGCTATGTTTATTTTAATGTGGCAACAGATGCCATTAAGCTTTAACCATCTGGACTCTGATGTAACCCATGTCCCAATCATAGTACTATCTAGACAGCCTTGATAATAAACAACTTGAAAATAAAAAGACAGATTGAGTTTGGTCTTTTGATCTTCATAGGATTCATATTTATTCAATTTAGCAAGGAACAGCTCCTCAGCTGGTGATTTTAATAACCAAAGTGCAGCCTCTTTAAGTCATTGTAATCAGTCAACTGTTTTTAAGGAATGAAGAGTTGCTATAGTTTCATAGCTTGGTTAACACATTATGACAATGGCTTGTGGTGTCTGTTATTTGTAACCTCAGAATGCAGAAAAAAAACATGTACTCGGTATAACCCTCTATAACCGGATGACACATTGTGTTATGCTTTAAGGAAACGTACTGGGCACACATTTGGTTACACATGGTTATTCACAGAGAGGCCGGATTTCAATAGGACCTATGTGCCATTAGTCTCTGGAGAGCACAGGGTGATGGAGGGGGGTTGTTTGACCAGGGACCTGTTTTTGTTTGAGAGATGACATAAGACGTTAAGGCCCCAATGTCCCTATAGCTGACCTTTGACCCACCCCTGACTCCAGCAGGCCACCCCTGTGGTGACAGAGCCCACTCCCCTCCCACTCTCGGAGCCACCTAGGGCTGGTTCCTATTCAGGAGGAGCCCCTTATATTCACTGCCACACCAAATCTGCATAGGCCTGAAGTTTTCATCACAATGGCAGGTATCAAGCAGGCAGGCAACCTGATCTGAGCTGACAAGTTCTGATGACCCATCCCTATGCGACGCAACCTTTGGAGCCCTCCCCCCCCTTCAAACACACACACACACACACACACACACACACACACACATACACACACACACAGACAGACCTGCGGAAATACAACAATGAACAATTTGGACTACTTTTAGGAAATCTCTCAACACCGGAGCACACAAAACAAATAGAAACTGATTTTTTTGGACACAAAATAAGGCATTTATGCACTTATTTGGTCACAAACACCTGAACAGAACATTTTCAAGAGAAGACCCTCTGACTGGCGTTGTGTGGAGGCTAGTGGGTTCTGGTTTGCTCTGCCATGCTTGTGTGAATCTCAGCAGAGCCTTGTGAACACTCCTCACCAGCCTGTACTGCTGAGGTTGGCCCGTCTATGTCAGGTTGGTAATAGACGGATACTACTCTCACAGCCTACAAAATAACAGATTTAGAGCTACATAAGCAAAACAATAAGTAGCATAAAACCTAAAAATGAGGTGTTCAATGTTTAACTCATTGATTAACCTCTGAAAAACTGCATTATGTCTCCTACTACAGCTATTACTATTATTGAGTGGCACTAGTCGACCTTTAACAGTAACCATTTGGCCAGCTGAGCAAATCTAATCTGAGCTGTAAGATTGTTCAACTCAGTCCCACACCTCGCAGTGTTTTTTCATGTTAAGCAGTAGACGGATTCGTTACACAGAAATGTAGCCTGTATATTAATGTTTTTTTGGATTGTGAATACAAGCACAAAACACACATCCATATTGCTGGTCAACTGGCTGTCAGCTCTACTTTCATCACAAGAAATGATGCAAAGCATTTGATTGAGCAAACTGTTGGAGGTTGGCTTGGTGGCCCTTGGGGCCTAAACCCCCTTAGGTTTAGGCCACTTGAGTGTCACCTTGGTTTATCAGGGCCCTACAGATAGGCATCAGGGCTATCTGATCTGAAGAGTAGCTATTCTGTGTTCAAGTGGATGAACTTTAAAATAATTAAATTGTTTCTCCTCCTGTGTAGGTATGGAGAGAAGGGGGATGCCATCCGAGTTGAGAAGGTGGTGTACACAGGCAGAGAGGGGAAAAGCTCACAAGGATGTCCTATTGCTAAGTGGGTAAGTAGCATTGCATCACATCTGCCATGTGTTTGAAGTTTTGAAAGAGCCTTAAATTACAGAACTTTTACCATACGTGACTGCAGTGGGATAAGAAGCAATAGTCTTTTGAGACTTGGTATTGTCACAGTCTCAAAGTTGTTCTTTGATTGAGTTTACGTTGTAAAATAAAGGGCCCATGACTCTTAAAAGATAACATTTTGACAGGCTTTCAATAACTCAGTCAAACCCTGATTGTGTTTAAGTGATAGACAGAAAAAAAAACGTTTTTAGACTTGCGTCCCACCTGTCAACAACAGCCAATCAACAACAGATTTATGCCTGTGTGTGTACAATGAGAGGTCCTGGAGAGACACCAAGCCAAGTTTGTCACCCACAGTGAGTAAATAAATATAAGGTGTCACTCTGTGACAACTGCCTAGCCTCCCTTCCGGTGTCACCCCTGACACATCCTGCTAATGACTTTATGGATTCAAAACAGCCACCCTACTGAGGGAGGGTGAGTGTGGGTGGGTTGGAGATAATAAAAGTGAAAGAGAGCAGGCTTGACCATATCAATAGCCATTTATCTTTACTAATAGAAAAAAAGCTGCAAGGAATGAATTATTAAGATTTTAAGAAGCCAAATGTTCACTATTTAAAGTCTTTGTCCACACGTATATTTTATAGTATAATACTCTCTAGCAATAGGTATGTACCCTTTAGCATCATGAGCAGATTTAGGATTGGTATCCAGTCACCACAGCAGGTCAGATTTCAGTACAAGTATCAACTATCCTTCCAAAATGCAGAGACATCAACTGTTTCTTACTGTGTCTTGTTCAGTAAAAAAAAGCATTGGACATCTAAATGTGCCTGCTTGAAGGCAAACATTTTTATTTCTAACAATTTCAGTTACTACAGAATTAGATAATAGAACATGTGGCAGCATTTTATTTTATTTTTGAGTATTGTGAATCAAAATTACAATAGTGGAACTTAGTGAGCATAAATGAAGGCATTGCTGGTAAAAAGCCAGGGTGTTCACCTCCACTGGATAAAATAATGATAAGTTCTTTTTCCTGTCAGGTGATCCGTCGTAGCAGCGAGACAGAGAAGCTGCTGTGTCTGGTGCGTCAGCGTGCAGGCCACCACTGTGCCAACGCTGTCATCATCATCCTCATTATGGCCTGGGAAGGTGTCCCAAGGGCCCTGGCTGACAAGCTGTACAGTGATCTCAGTGTCACCCTCACCAAATATGGCAACCCCACCAGCCGACGCTGTGGCCTCAATGATGAGTGAGTAGCTGATGGGATCTTTGACACTGATTCTAACATACAAGTTTGTGGATGTGCAGAGATCAGACAGTTTGTAGGATTTCAGTATTGTATTGTAAATTGAAAGTATTTTTGTATGCATTGTACAGAGTGTCCAAGTCAGACATCCCCCTCCCACAATTAGCTATGAATGGATGTTGACACACCCTTGTTTAACCTGGTTCAGACATAGCCAGCATTCACTATCTGGGTTTAGAAAACAAGTCTTCCCCTCCTAGCAGCCTCCGAGTTATTACGCTAGTTAGATACTTAAACTATATTAACCTATTAACCAATCGCATGTGAGTAGGTTAAATGTTATCTGTCTGTGCTACACATATATAAATGTAAGATAAAGTAAAAAGATATTTGTTTAATGACAATTCTAAGAAGACCAAGCTTCTATTGAAATATGAGGTTTCTCCCATTTTTATATCCCACTGAACCCAGTTATAATATTGTGTACACATAGGGCGGCCTGTAACTCACTCAGTTAGTGCGCTCGCCCCATGTTGGCTAAGTCCTGCAGCGGACCTTTGCTGCTTGTCATCCCCCATCTTTCTCCCCCTTTCACGTCTTTCCACTATCTCTCTATCTAATAAAGGGAGAAAAAAAAAAATAATAATAATATAGTGTACACCTGATGCACATCATTCACACATGAAGCTGAGAACGTGCTCAATGTCTCCCCCTGCAGTCGTACCTGTGCATGTCAAGGCAAGGACAGTGAAACTTGTGGTGCTTCCTTCTCCTTTGGCTGCTCCTGGAGTATGTACTTTAACGGCTGTAAGTACGCCCGAAGCAAAATACCGCGCAAGTTCAGGCTACAAGGAGATCGCCCTGAAGAGGTACCCATCACATAAAAGCCACATGTTGTTTAGAACTATACTAAGAGAATAATAAGAATATAAGAATATTGAATTAGTCGGGTTCTTGTCAATTTAAGATACGGTTTTATAGCTCTGTGGCTTTGTGTTTTGTTTCGACCTGTGATTTATGTGTGTTCTCAACAGGAGGACAAACTCAGGGATAACTTCCAGCATCTGGCAACTGAGGTGGCTCCTTTGTACAAGCAGCTGGCCCCACAGGCCTTCAGCAACCAGGTTTGTTGAAAGGCAAAGGCAAATACCCATACCAGTCTATGGGTCGTCCCCACTAACTATGTTTGTTATCTTCCTCACGCACAATGAGTACTGTACACCAGAACATTCAGACATTGGCTGTCAAATAATAACCCTCTTTGCTTCTTTGCACAAGGACTGAGAAACAGAAAATAATCTACTGACATGGACGGATTTGACTTATAAAAGTTATTTTGTAACTAAAATGTTGAATGTCCTCTTCCTCAGTGCCAGACAGAGTCGAAGGCTCCAGACTGCAGGCTGGGCTTGAAGGAAGGCCGCCCGTTCTCTGGAGTCACTGCTTGCATGGACTTCTGTGCCCACGCTCACAAGGACCAGCACAACCTCTACAATGGTTGCACAGTGGTAAGATCACTCACCATACTCTTAAATTTGGGTTTTGGGTGTTTTGTAGGAGTGAATAAATTATATACTGTTCTTTTTGTGAATAAGTAAAATAAAAAGTGTTGATGTTTTGTACCTTGACACAGTTCACGTTTAATCTTGCTCTCCCACTCTTTCTCTGTTAGGTGTGTACTTTAACTAAGGAGGACAACCGTTCGGTGAAGGGGATCCCTGAGGATGAGCAGCTCCATGTGTTGCCTCTTTACAGGATCTCCCAGACTGATGAGTTTGGCAGTGAAGAGGCCCAGCGTCTCAAGATGCAGACGGGGGCCATCCATGTGCTTCAGGCTTTCCGCCGTGAGGTACGCAAGTTGCCTGAACCTGCCAAGTCCTGCCGACAGCGCCGACTGGAGGCCAAAAAGGCCAACTCAGAGAAGAAGAAAAATAAACTCATGCAGCAGGCAGGGGAGACACCAGAGAAAAGAGTGGTCAAGGCTGAGGTCTGCATCACTGGTTCCCCTCAACCCCCAGGCAATAAAGGTTAGTCGTTTGTTTATGCATCACTCATAATGTACTTCGATTGTGTCCAACAGATGTCCAGACTGTAAGGCACATTATTTTAAATTACTCTACTTGGGGCCTTGTTAGGTATCTTAAAATGCATTTACTCTAACCCTAATCTGCAAGCAGAGTGTAAGATAACTCAAATAAATCAGAAAACATAAACATTTAAAAACAATAATGCATTTAAAGTTTAGTATGTAATTTACCTTTCCTTTGTTTTAAACATTCAGCAATTATAAAACAGGAAGTGAAGCCTAATATCAAGAAGGAGCCCTTCAATGGATCAATAGATAGATACCCTGTGCAGGCAACAGACCCGTTCAACAACATCTATCCACACCCTGCCTACTATGCAAGGGGAGGCCTCCCCCCAACTGGCCAGCCCTCTGCACCAGATGCGGTAAACGGTTACCACCACAATCTGCCCACAATGCACTATGGCTACTACAACTATCCACCCAATGCACTTTTCCCCCCTAAGCTGAGGACCTACGAGGGTCGAAATGGCTCTTTGCCCAAAGCAGGCAGCAAGGCCGTCCAGGTAGACACCAAGCCTGATATTCAGAGCCTTCAGGCCAAACTGGCCCAGTCCTACCCCACCCACCCAGAGCAAGCCAACCAAGCCCACCACAGCGCTTACACCCAGCCTGCAGACTTCAACCAGTCCCGTTCTTCTTCTGTCTGCTCTGAATCCTCCAACCGAGGCACTCCAGTTATCAAACAGGAGCCTATGGATGTAACAGTCTATGAAGGCACAATGCAGAGCCAGGCTGGTGTCAGCACACCTAGCACCACCCCCAAGCCTGCAGCCTGGCCCGGGCACAAGCTTAATGGAAGTATCGTAACTAAACTAAGTCCTGAAGCTTCGTTGTTGAACCCTGACAAACAGCAGTTTAACCAGCATCCCCAGCAGCAACAGCCCTCTCCCTACCCCCAGCAGTGGACACACCTTGGCTCAAATGCCCTGATGGTTTCCCCTGCCCCATCGCCATCACTCAAGGTACCTCCCTCTCCATCTCCGTCCCCTCACCTAGTCACAGCGTTCCCAGGTAACATACACCAAGGGTCCACACACCCTGCCAACCCACACCCAAGCACCCCTCGCCCAGGGACACCACAGCCTGGGAGCTCTCACTCAGGCTTAGTTACACCACAGCCAGGAACCCCAGGCCCAGGAACCCCCAGGCACTGGGCCAGCCCTGGTCCTAGTCCTCAGCCGAATGCTTGGGCCATGGGGCCTATGGCATATAGCCCTGGTTTGAAGCACAACAATCCTGCAGGAGCCTACCCTGACAAGATCTGGTCCAAGACTGGGGAAAGTCGGTGTTCTACTCCCCTAGGGCTCCAAGAGAAGGCTTGGAAGTCTTGTGGAGGTTCATTGGCAGGCAGTACCCCGTCCCCTGCCCCTGAGGGTCGCCTCTTCCCTGATGCCCTGCAGCAGTCAGATCAGGCTTGCTGGAATCCTGGCCGGGCTGAGAGTGATGTTGAGAGCACCCAGGGCCGTGAGGAGGATGACGATGAGGTGTGGTCTGACAGCGAGCACAACTTCTTGGATCCCAACATTGGTGGGGTAGCGGTAGCACCCGCTCATGGCTCAATCCTGATTGAATGCGCCCGTCGGGAACTACATGCTACCACTCCTCTCAAAAAGCCTGATCGCTCTCACCCTACTCGCATCTCCCTGGTCTTCTACCAGCACAAGAACCTCAACCAGCCCATGCATGGCCTGGCTATATGGGAGGCCAAAATGAAGCTGCTGGCAGAGCGAGCGCTGCAGAGGCAGCAGGAAGCAGCGCTCCTTGGACTCTCCCAGGAGGACATCAAGGCCCTTGGGAAGAAACGCAAGTGGGGGGCTACGGTGGCAGGTGCCAGTCCTGGACCTGGACAATGTAAAGACAAGAGGGAGGGGCCAGTGACGCGGTTAGCCCCAACGTTCCACACCTCCTCTATGGTTACTGTGTCTCCCTATGCCTTCACTCGACTCACTGGGCCCTACAGCCACTTTGTCTGAGGTCAGACAGACACAAACTGATAGCTACAGAGTGGCGCAGTGGAGGGCTGGAGAGAGCGATGAGCAGGATGAATGTCTCTCAGCCGTCCCGCATGTCTGGCATCTCTCCATCCTGCCCCCTCCGCAGTCCACTTGGAGGAGGAGGGGACATTTTTATTGTTTTTTACCTCATGTCAGGCAGTGGTTTGGGCTTCAGACACACTGCCTGTGGTGCTCTTCCTCTCTCTTCCCTGGAGAGGAACTCCATTGCTTTTTCTTGTTCATAGAATTTTAATGATTCTAATTATTGCTATTATTATCAATATTATTATGATTGCTATTGTTACTGTCAATGTTGTTATTACAGGTATTATGATAATGAAGACTTGTTTGTTTTTTATTATTGCTGTTTTCATTAATGTTATTATTAATGATGTGATTGGTTTTGGTTATGTATTTTTTTTTTATCAATCAGTCTGAGTCAGTCTGACTCAGACAATTGCTTTTTCCATGTTTGGAAAATGTGTACCCCTTTTTTTGTTTTTATTTTCTTTGTTCTTGTCAATCTTCCAGCTGTACTTGGAGGAGGAGCCATTGTCTGCCTGACAAGACAGCAAATCAATGTTACAGTAATCATATGTACGTATATAAAAAAAAGCCTTTCCCGTAGTCTTGCCTTGGATATCTATCTCTATTTTGACATATACAGATATGTATCTTTGATTTTAAGGCAGTTTAGCCCCCCATAAAAGAGCATTACTTATTATTAACCTGGGCTCTATTTCCTAGTTTTGTGTTCAAAGGTACATTGCTGTGTAATGCCTCATTTCCACTGCATGGTTCGGCTCGACTCGACTTAACTTCATGTGTTTTTGGAACCAGGTGCTACTTCTCTTTTCACTGTGGATAGTCGTTAGTTTAGGCCAGATTCTCAGGCGGTTGCCATAACAACATTGCATGAAATTGCTGTGACATCCTCTTCCAGCAATACTCGCTGGATCTTTTCATCTGCAACATTCCTGCACTTTGTCAACTGTATGGTGTAGTGTTCAGCGTAGTGAACCTCGTAGTTTTTTTGCGGGCTGCCACCTTTTAACATGTGGGGCAAGTGAATAACAAGATTGCAGTCACGGTAACTTGGCTATTTTAAGATGGCAGGTTTGTGCAGGATGTCCCCTGTTACACTAGTGACAATTCTTTCTGACCAGTCAAAGATGTGCAGTGTTTAAACTCACTTTGAACCTCGGCCAAAGTGGTACCAGGTACTATCCACAGCTTTTGTTAATGGAAAACCCCAAAAGAGTAGAGCCGTGCCGTACCATGCAGTGGAAATGCAGCACAAAACACAAAGGACCGTAACACTGCACTGGAACCTGCCAAAATCCCTCATTCTATTTTATATTGTCTGGATCTTAGTATCTGCATCATTTGCGTTTTAGTGGGGGAAATCTGTGCAATTCAATCTCCCAGCATTATCTACAAATACAATATATTCTATTATTATCTACACAACTGGTATGAACAGAAAAAGGAGGAAGGAAGGACAGGGCTCCACCAAAGTCAGCTGTCAAAGCACTAAGCAGTGTATAGCAGAATCTCATCCGTTGTATTTGCACTGTACCTTTTTGATGTGACCACTGTAAGAGGTAGAACACATAAAAGGACTCTTTCAATTCTTTGATATTACATGAATACAGCTGAAGAGCACTGTTTGTTTTATGACAGTGCAGAGGCCCTAGAAGGCGTACACTGAATTTGAATGTTATAAACAAAACCGAGCATTATGATTCAAAACGTAGGTAAATAATGCCCAGATTAAAAGTAATTGCAATTGCTGTTTTAATCTCATTTGGAGAAAACGTTGCTGCTTCTCTTGTCGTTAGACGGCGTGCTCCTCCTCGTCTGCACCCCTCCAGCTTTTGACCGGTGCTCAATTTCCAGCTCTGATAGATTTCATGGCACTTGATGCTGTACTTAGGTGCTCTAACTTTAATCTGGCTCAACTAGTATTTGCAAGTGAATTTTGTTTTGCCCATGGTGGAGTAGCAGATGGGATTGGGGGGGATTTATTGCTTCAAGACATCGATGGAGGAATAAGTGATACTATTTGCAAATGCCATTTGACCCAGATCTGCCACAGGTGGCATACTTTATCTTACTATAACATTCAAGTAGGGATGAGCACCTCTGAGTATAAACTCTAGAGGGCAGCACTGACTTCCGTTTCAAAGTGGTGTGTACAAACAAACCTGCAAGCACTTGAGATCCATTCAGAAGCCAGAAGAGCCTTGCCCTGCTGCTTTAACCATCCATGGCCAGTAGAGGAGGATCTCGCAGCCTGTGTGCTGACCATGCATGGGACTCACCAAAGCAGCTCCAGGGAGAGTTCTTCTTTGTCCACTTGTGGCACAAATGTGATGAAGTCTGGAGAAGCTTTTGGGAAACCCAATCTTGGGTTTTAGCAGAAGTAAACAGTGTTGGGACAACAGTGCTTTTGGTGCTCCTACACACACACACACACACACACACACACACACACACTGGTGCTCTCCTATTACACTTGATTTACTGTGAAAGGGCCGCTCCTTCCTCTGCATGGTGCTGTCATCTTCGAGCAGAGGGAGGCGCTTCCTTCTGCAGGCATCTTGTCACCACAGCGCCAGTCAGTCAGAGTGGCCGCCCTGTGGTTGCAGCTCTGTCATCGGGCTCGACAGCTGGTTCATTTTGAGGTGCTTTTTGCAGTTTATTGGTGCAAAGTGGTTTGGTCTCAAACATAGTACACTGTACAGGGCAGAGAAATCCCCAGCATTCAGTGCATGTTCGTAACCCTTTCACAGAGCAGCAGTAGTACTGAAGGGAGACCTTGGAAAACGGAGCTTCTGGGAGTTGGCGCCAAATTCAAGTGCATTGAGTCAATGAATCTCTCACTTTGCATGCGTGTGTCTTAAAATGACTCAAACGCATGGGTGCGTGACAGAGAAAAGCCAAAGAGAGAGACTATTTGATAGCCTGGATAGCCTTTTTGTTTTTAGGCATTGTGACATGGTTTACTTGCAACATGTCGAAAATGAAAATGAGCGGCTAACAGCATTGAATACAGGCTGACTCCTGGCTGCTGGGGGATTGTTTGAGTCAAGGCCCTGGTCTTCTGTGAAAGACCCTGTTACCTCTCTCGAGGGTCTCCAGCTCTCTACCTCACGCTGTAGAGACACTGGTCACAATCACAACTTGCTACTGAGGGCAGAGAATCATACATATGTCCCTTTGTGTGCTCTAGATCTCCACACTCATTTTAACCTCCTTTTTTACTCTTATTTATTACTACACGGTGATGATGATGATGATAATGATTGTCTTTGATGTTATTGTTTTTTTTTCATCTTTTTTTATATAGCTAATACAAATTGTACATAGAGAAGAAAAGATTTATAAAAGCACTTTTAATCTTGATTTTAATGACGAAAAGAAAGAGCCGACTATTGACAACTTGAAGCTTAGTTTTGTTTTTTGTTTTTCTCAAGAGAGAGATAAAAATGTAAATATTAAAATATTTAGGTAAGATTATTTAACTGTTGAAGATAGTACCTGAACCATGAACGACAAGGGGGTATTTTGAAGTCTCTGACAGCCCTCCACAAACAACACCTGGTCCCAATGTGTTCCCAATGTGTGTAAATGTGTGCTTAGTAACACTGTGGTTTAGCTTTCATAAGTACTGTAGCCCTTGTCAGCATGTAACTGACAGAGTCTTGTCACAAATTCATCAGCCCAATTATGTAACATGAAACCCACTTGACTCACTCAGTGACGAACTGGAGGGTCCCCAGTCCAAATGTCAATCTAAGATTAAAGAGTCAACGACAGTGATGTACTGGCAGTGAGCTGAGGACAAATCCAGAAGGTAGCCGTAATCCTCATATGTGGTGTTTGTGGATTAAAGAAATAATTTGACATTTTGGGAGCTATGCTTGTTCACCTTCTTGCTGGAGAGTTAGATGAGACGATTGGCAAGTGTTTGGAGCAAGCAGCTAGTTAGCTTAGCACCAAGATGGAAAACAGGGGAAACAGGCAGCCTGGCTCTGTGAACAGGTAACAAAGTCCACCTCCCAGCACAGATGATAGCTTGTTTATTTAATCCGTCCAACAAAGTCTAAACAAGTTAGGCTGTGGTTTGTGGTGGTTACGTGCCAGAGTTCTTTTCCCAGGTAACTAGGCAACCAGCAGAGACTTCAGGAAGTGTCAGCTCTCAGCCAAGACATTGTCTGGCACATAAACTCCTGGAAGATTGACAGTTTTTTTATGTATTAAGCAATAGAGGAATAGAAGTGCTGGTAGGCTGATTTTGTTACCTTTGGTCCGAGCCGAGCCAGGTGTTTGCCCCTGTTTCCAGTCTTTATGCTAAGCTAACCGGCTGCTGGCTGTAGCTTTTTATTTAGCGTACAGAAGTGAACGCGGTATTGCTCTTCTCATATAAGTCTAATATTTCACAAATTGTTGAACTTTTCCCTTAATATCAGTATAGTTACCCTATAAATGTACCACCCAACATGTGCATGGACGCATCCGGGGGGGGGGGGGGGGGGGGGGGGGGGGGGGGGGCTGATCTGAGCTGAATCAGAGAGAGATGTTTTAGCTAGTAGTAGCCCAGCAATCTTTGTCAGTTGTGTTAGGCTATCAGGTAAGAGACCGCCTCCCTGCGTGTTTAGATCTATCTATCATTATCTATTCTAGTTCTCATTATATTAAGTATGAAGTTGGCATAAAAATCATGATCATGCCCCTGTGGAAAATACCACGCTAGTTTGTAATAATTCATCATATGATACACACATAATGGCCAACAGTAGTTTGACTGGTGCAGGGGCTGGGACTGGGACAGTTACAGCCCATTTTACTCTTTAACCATAACATCACACACACACACACACACACACACACACACACACTTGCCTAACACTGGGTGCTGAGGATACAGTGTACTTGATATCTTAATGACTTTAAATTTCTAAATGTCTCGCTGTTTAGTGGATGGTACTCATGAGACGCCTCCTCCCAAACACAAACCGAGATGGGGGGGGGGGTCAGTCGGTGCTCTGGTGCTGCACCTTAAAATTCACTGTGTAAAAAGGTGCGAGGGGATAAGTGATTACCATTGATATTTTGCTGAGCTCTTTGAATGTCAGAAGAAACATACTATTGATTGAAGCAGTTTCACTTGGCAGGATGGGAAGCCCCCGGGTGCTGACTTTATCACAAGTCTTTTGTTATGATGCTACACATTTACATCTCTGTTTGAGGGCAGCGGGGGCACTCAAACTGTTGATGACATTCTCTATTAATATTCATTCCATATTGTACTTGAACTCATTGCAGCTAGGATGAGATATAGAATCATATTATGTGAGGACTTTTTGGGGGGTTCACATTTGGTACAGCAAGTACCAAAGGCTATTGGAATGATCCGTTGAGTATGTTGTACATGTTCATGTATACTGAATGCTAAGATATTTGAACAATACAAGAAGAGCAATTGTGTACTGCTTCCCTTCCTCTCCCTGGTCATGCACTTCTTTTACTCCAGCCCTTTCTTATTCTTAACACATTGTATATTCTGTCTTTCTCACACACACACACACACATACAGGTATTGCTATGCATCTCACTGTGTGTGGCCCACTTTTAGAAGTCGATTGAACACCTAATTTAATGAACACGTAACTTAATGAACACTCTCCAAATTAGAGATAGAGACTTGGACCCTGGCCAATACAAAAAGGACAAATGAACCTACACAACTGGCAGCTACATTTGAGTTTTAGGATTGCTCTTGGTTCTTTATTTTCATGTCAAGGATGCAGTATGTAAAAAAAAAAAAAAAAAAGTGTTTTTGTTCAGTCTCTCTCTCTTTGTAGCTGTATGGTGTATCATGTGAATACATAGTGTATGTGGTAAAAAAAAAAACCACAATATTGTTTTATGTTGCGCGATAAATAAAAACATTGAAGTGAAAACAAGTGTTTGGTTAAGAGACTTTATTTTTGGCCCTGAGAGCTGAAATCACCGCAGATGAAGAAAGCATGCAGACAGCCCATGCCTTTATAAAACCTGTTATGGTGCTACCAGTGTGTGTCTGCAGCGTTGCCGTGGGTAACGTCATTTGACAGGAGGCCTGTCAGGATATGGGACCCATCTAGTAACTGGGGAGTAACAGTGAGCTGTTCGGAGTCGGCTGGTGGTTTGTTGTGTCCTGACCTTCCCAATTCACCTGTTGATTGGTTCCAGTCTCCTGTAACCTGTAGGTTGTTTGTCATTATTAAAATAGACTATATTACGTTTACTGTGCGTTAGAATTCCTCTAAATAGTTCATTTCTTTAGTACCCTGGTAGTAACACACACACACACACACACACACAGAGATTTCTTTCTTCATAGTTAGATAAATGAATGAATGTGAGAATGTGAGCTGAGGGGTGGGAGGAGCACAATAGAAAAACCAAATGAAAATTAGAATGAATTGAAGTCCTTTTATTTATTTTCTATTAAATACAACCAGTTAAAGTTGCAAGTCTATGTATTATATAGACGATATAATATATTATATATTATATATTATATATATATATAGGATCAGTGCTGAGCCCTAGCTCTGAAGGTCTTTCAGCATGGTGTGCCCAGTCTGCCCCTCGTGCGCAACCAGTCGGAGTGGAGCGCGCATCTGCGCGGCAGTGGATCATCTGCGCGCCAGTGGACTGTGTGTGTGTGTGTGTGTGTGTGTGGCTCGGTGTCTCCTGGATGAAATCTAGACATTATGACGTTTAACCATGTTCTAGCTGCTGTTGAGCCTGTAAAGTGGGACCGTTAGACCCGTCAGAGAGCCGTGGACGACGCGGGACAACGAGCATCGGAACCAGGACCCCGGAGGTAAGTCCTCTCCGTGTTCCACATGGCTGCTACAGCAAACCACTAGGTTTGCTCCTGTCCCCCCATTGTGCTGACTAACCTGGGCTATCTTACGCCGAGACCCGTGCGTTCCCAGGTAGGACACGACAGGTTCATGACACGCGCGAACTTTTCCCCCATCAGCCACCACATTATTATCAATACAGCCATAACAAGTTATGGAAGATGACTTCACAGATGTTTACTTTAGCTCAATTACAGATGATATATACAGTAGTTATGGTTCATATTTGTCATTTACCCCTGTGAGATCACATTTATGATCATATGATCATTTTCTTTTTGGTGAGAAAACAAAGGAATTAAATTATTAAAAAAAGGTTAATCCACATATATACATATATATATATATATATATATATATATATATATATATATACATATATATATATGTATATATACATATATTTATATGTATATATGAGAATAGCAGATGCAGAAATACAACATAGTTTCATATCCTACTCACGGCTTTTAAAGATGATAAGGTTGACAGAAAATGAGCCAAGGTCAAGGAGTTTGAGTTAGAAGAAATAATAATTAGCATTCTTTTTCTTTCAGCAAACACCACGGTAGACAAACGGAGTCCAAGAGAGGGCAAACTAATTCTATATCTATATCTAGACTCAAATACCAGAAGGATATTAGTACTACCCGTTACCTTCAAAGGAACAGCAGCGTGTATGTAATATCATATCTAATATGTCTGCAGCAGAGCAGAGGTGGATGCCGTGATCAGGGGCCCTGGGGGGGGGGGGGCTGTGTGCGTTCAGATCTGCTGGGTAATGTTTATAAAATATAATATCTGTATATGTAAATGGTGACGTCCTCATTGTTTGCACGGTTGTTAAACATTTTTATTTTTAAACAAAATAATCAGCGAAGGAGATTAAAATCGCGATCATTTGAACATTTGACCTTGACTACAACTAAAGAACGGTTATTAAAGGTCCCATGACATGAAAATGACACTTTATGAGGTATTTTAACATTAATGTCTGTTCCCCCAGCCGGCCTATGACCTCCGAGTGGCTAGAAATGGTGCTAGGTGAGAGAGAGACATCACGGCTTTCAAACAGGCACAGTGCCCCCCCCAACCCCCAACCCTAACCTCGCCTGGGGATGTCATCATCGATTATCACATCATCATTTACTTATTGATAGTATTTTGTGATATTAATCTGAATCTGCAAAGTAAATAGTGAGGTAAAACAAAAAAGAGCCTACTTGACTCTAAATTGTAGGGTAAGTGTAAAGTATAAAGTGTAAGAAAATGAGAATACTCATTAAAAGTACCTTACAATTGTATTGAAGTACTGTCTAGTTAGTTCCCACAGCTTACGTGTAACATGACCCTAAACATTAATCCCTGACATGCAGTATTTATATCTGTCAGCAGCTCGGACACACTGCTGTCCACGCTGACGTACCGTCTCCTGTTGGGACACAGAGGATCTGGTCTCTGGTTCTGGTTCTGACCCCGGGAACAGCACCTCGCTTCAACGCAGCGTAACAACTCCTGAAAATAATCGTGTGTCCATCTCGCAAATGTAGACCGTGTCTCTGGTCCTCTGGTGGTGTTACTCTGGTACCCACAGAGGGTTTTCTGGAGCTGAATGTTTCGATGTCGAAGCTAACCACGGTCGGATCAAGAGACCTCTTCGTACTCCTGACTGGGGGAACTGTCCAGTCTTAACTTTACATTTCAACCTTTGGAAAGCACGGTGGCTTACAGCAACATCAGTAGATCTCTCTAAAACTATTTACCAAAAATAGTGTCTGAACAAACATAAAGTAGGCCGTGCAACTGCAGAATGATACTCACTAGAATAGAACACCTTTTCTTTATTAGTGCTATGATGATAATAATAGTGCTATAATAATCTGCTATAAAGGAGTTGGTGTTACGGGACTGCTCACCTTTTGCTCTGTTAGTGGGAGACATTACACTGCTGCGTCCTTCAAGGAGAGGACACGGTCTTCAAATGGACACACCATGAAAACGTAAACAGCGTCAGCGTCAAGCTTTGGAACCAAGTCTTAATGTTGTAGTTTTATGGGGAGTGCAATGTTGAATTTGAAATAGTACATCAGGCTTTTCATCAATTTAAATTGAGATTGGTATTTTTTTTTAAATTAATAAGAAAGGGCGACATTGATAAACGTTACATATTCACTAAAAACACATTTCCTTCTTCATTTTGAGTCCTGATCCATCGGAAAGGTACTTGAGGTTGAAAAAGGATCACGTCAAGCTGTTTTCAGCGTATCAGCTCCTCTTTTCCTCTTTTTTCCAGCTGCTAACACACTGAAATGACATGCATAGCCCAATTATTTAAATTATTTCTTTTTTTTTACAATTCATAATGGCACTTATTAAATGCATGAACACGATTTTCTGCATAAGACACAACAATCTGACATAAAGTGACATGTTTGCCATTTCAGATCACTGCCATCCAAAAAGCCCCTACCTGAGCTGATTGGCCAGGATGTGAGCCACCTGGCTTATCTTTGTTCAGTCCAATGTAAATATATCTGCTGTGCATATGATGATTTAGTATTATGACAAAGCATACTAAAGATGAGAGGGCTTTTCATTATCCCAACAGTGTGTAGCTGGTTGGACAGAAGTCTGGTAATAAGAATGAAGGCTGTGCTATTTGGTGGATTTTGGTAATGCTACATGGAGTTTTGGTTGCAGTGCTTCATTTTGCTGGATACATGAGGTATTTTGCTGCATATATGAGGTATTTTGCTGGATACATGAGGTATTTTGCTGGATACGTGAGGTATTTTGCTGGATACATGAGGTATTTTGCTGGATACATGAGGTATTTTGCTGGATATATGAGGTATTTTGCTGGATATTTTGCTGGATATATGAGGTATTTTGCTGGATATATGAGGTATTTTGCTGGATATATGAGATATTAGGTATTTTGCTGTCTATATGAGGTATTTTGCTGGATATATTAGGTATTTTGCTGGATACATGAGGTATTTTGCTGGATACATGAGGTATTTTGCTGGATATTTTGCTGGATATATGAGGTATTTTGTTGGATATATGAGGTATTTTGCTGCATATATGAGTTATTTTTGCTGGATACATGAGGTATTTGGCTGGATATATGAGGTATTTTGCTGGATACGTGAGGTATTTTGCTGGATACATGAGGTATTTGGCTGGATACGTGAGGTATTTTGCTGGATACATGAGGTATTTTGCTGGATACATGAGGTATTTTGCTGGATACGTGAGGTATTTTGCTGGATACGTGAGGTATTTTGCTGGATACATGAGGTATTTTGCTGGATATATGAGGCATTTTGCAGTTTGGGTGCATGGTTTTGTGAATTGTTTGCAAAATTGTGTTTTAGCTTTTGGAAAAAAACTGTAAAACGTCTTAGTGGTTATATGGAAGCATATTCCGATGTTTACAGTGCTGACAGGAGGTTTCAGGCTTCTCTTGTGGGTTCCATTTAGTTGGTTGGAGACGGGAGCTCGTTTCAGAAAGGAAATGTGTGGTAATGTCAATGCGCGTGCCCTTGAAAAAAGATAGAGACAATGCCTTTGATCAAAAGGGAAAGTGGGCTCTACTCACTGGATGGAGTCCACTGAAGAACGGCTCTATTGAAGAGAACGCGGGTTCTGCTGCATGCAGGGCAGCTGCAGCTGGTCCTACATGTACCAGGATGACTGCTTTAGATCAACCAGTTTGATCAACAGCTTTTTAGTTAACAAAATAAACTCACATGATGAAAAGAAAATAGTTCACTTTTTAAAAGGCGTATTTAGAAAAGTTGTGTTGTGGAAAGACAAGAACAGTCTTTAGAGTCTTTGTCTTCTATAGTGGTCTCCGTGTAGGGCGTGTGGTTCGGTGCAGTCCGCTTCCTGAATCAGTTCCTCAGTAAATCTCTCTCAACACAAATGCATTCGCTGGGTTAACGCCCATCATCAACACCATGCCCCCACAGGGGACCTGTGAGTCTGGCCCTCATCCAAACTAACCACATAACTTCTTCAAAGACCTAGACCGAT
The DNA here is from genome assembly GCF_013103735.1 of Etheostoma cragini. Classification (NCBI taxonomy): domain Eukaryota; kingdom Metazoa; phylum Chordata; class Actinopteri; order Perciformes; family Percidae; genus Etheostoma; species Etheostoma cragini. The sequence continues at coordinate 481,009 of NC_048411.1, read as the reverse complement.
AGGACTGGTTTCACACCAACGTACAGCCCTAACTACCGCCTGCTTTCAGGGAGTGTCCCAAAAAAACTACCAATTTTTAAAGAAACTCGTGCTGCCCGGCAGTTTTTACCAGAAATTCAGCATGTTGAACTCTGGCCAGAAGGGCAAGATGTGCATGTGTTCCCGTGTGGCAGCTGCCCCCCAACCCTGCTGCCGTGACCAGAACCCCTTCCCCGCTCCCGCCTCCGCCCTTTAAAATGACTTGAAGCAGCAAGTTACCGTGCAGTGATGTGAAATAAAAAACTCCTTCCAACATTCCATGAAGAGAGGTTTTGGTTTGCTTCAACCATTCTTCCTGTCCGTAATGGAAGAGGTCAGTCTAGTACGAGTGACAGGAGACATGAGAGGAATGCACGGAACCAATTGTGTAATAAACGGCAGAAATATGAAGCTCCAGCATGGTTCCTTTCTTCAGCTGCCTTTCCATTATCCCAAGGCCCTCTTCAGTGCCTTGTTCCTTCCAGCCACCAAATACCCTTTGGACAAAAGACAACTTTTGATTGGACTAGAATAAGGCTGATGTCTACTTTCAGGTGAATGCCCACATCAGCGTGCGTTGCTAGGTTACTGTGTCACTGACTGCTGTCGTGCTAATTTGTAGTGTTACATAAGATAAGCGATAAAATTTAATAAAACAGTAAGAAAAGACAAGGCAGACAATAGTGCACCACTGAATGATGAATAAAATATAAATAATAATAATATGTAATATATAAATAAATATAAATACTAACCATTGCTATTAACTGAGAGTTAACAGTTCTACACTTTGCTTAAAAGTTAGCAGTGAAAGTTAATATGTTAGTAGATATTATATAGCCTGTGACAGATTTGCACATCATCGTGAATTAGGGGTTGTATAGTAATTGATCTTCATGGTAAATTTCCTGAGTAATATTATCTTCTGTTCACTTTCAAAGCAACACTAGAGAATCTTCCCCCAGCAGGTTGGAAGTGGAAGTGTCCTGTCCCTTTTCATTTGAACCGAAGCGGCGAAAGATCTCTACTGCTGCTTTCAGACAGAGTGTTCAGGTGTCTTACATGTAGCCTAACTCATCAAAAGTTAGAATTATGACAGTTTCAGTAAGAACACTGGTTAGTAAATCTACATTTTTAGGGTCATGCATTCAGACAGTCCACTATTGTCTGTAACGCTTTCTCTTGCCGGTTTATTACAGTGGCCATGTTTCCTTTTGCACACTACATGCTATACTTCCTGGTTAGGTTAGCAGCTGTTGCTCACAGGGTGATAAGTACATAAAACACGTCTTCTCAATTTTAGCATCAATAAATCTGGGATTGATCTTGTGTTCTGTTGACAAGGCCCAGAACGTGTATTAATCTTAATTGCTTACACTTGACTTGACATAGTCACACCTACTCAGCCTGGCTTGGCAGGAAGCTAACACACACTGACTGCAGACAACACAGTGTGTGGTGCAGGTAATACACTATTACCCATAAAGACTGTTGAGTGCTATCCAAATAACAACAAGCCCTGGGGCCCCTGAACGCTCTGTGCAGAGCCTTTGCTGCTGGGCCAAGGGTGGAGGGGAAGTAGCATTTCAGATGGAGACAGCCAGAGTAAAGGACACTCCAGGAACGGTTAGTTAGCATGTTTTAAACTGGCAATCTGAGGCAGGCCTGAAGGACCGGGGGTGGGGCCTGAGGTACGGGCCTGAGGGCGGGACCTGAAGAGGCTCAATCCATCCATGGATCCCAGTCCTGTTTTTGCTGTGTTCCTACAACCTAAGGGGCTCAGATGGTGTGAGCACGGCCGTGAAGTATGCAAATTGATGGCTTTTTTTCCTTAACTTTGACTCTTCTGAATTGCATAACTATACAAATATTATTATAATTTAAAATATTTAATAACATTTAAACAGTTGGTGTACATCTACTGCTGCAGAGTTTGACATGTCTAACTCTCTAGGGAGAGCTGTGATTAGTCTACCTCAGCCTGATGCCTGTAGGTGGACACTGATATTCTCTCCACAAACACCACTTCAACACAACACAGCTCCTTTTCAAAGTTACTGTGGTGTCTCCTGTGCTGCAGTCCCACTCTCTGCTGGGAGGGACAAGTGAGATTATACTTTTCTTTGTTTAGGACCGGAGAGGGAGACACAGCTTGGGAAGATGCACGCTGCTCTTTTCTGGTTCAACTAATAAAAAAGTTACATATGTTAGATGTTTTGTGTGAAATGTCAAGTGATCAGGTGATATCTCTGAATGCAAACTGAATTCTAAATGATCTTCTACTTGGATTATTTCTGCAGTCTTGGCTTATCCCAGAGATGGAGAGACTGACCGAGATGGCTGAGGAAGGGGTTGAGTTGGAGGGATCAGCAACCACAGCAGCAGTTACAAACACCAGCCTAGATGGTGCTTCAAACATCACCGACGTTACCTTTTTCCCCTACTACCAGCACTCTCTGTATGTGGCTGCCAGCTACATCCTGGCCTACTTCCTCATATTCCTGCTGTGTATAATAGGCAACACCCTGGTTTGCCTGATCGTACTGGCAAACCATCGCATGCGTACAGTCACCAACCTCTTCATCCTCAACTTGGCTATCAGTGACCTGCTGGTGGGCATCTTCTGCATCCCTACAACACTGGTGGACCACCTCATCACAGGTAATACCCTGCCATAGCTCCGCCCCTCTGCTAAAACTCCTTAATGTCCCAAGTGTGTTGCAGAAAACTTTAAGAGCTGTTTTGAAGACGCTTTACCAGCCAGTGTCAATGTTTGCTGCTACAGCGTCACACCAAAGGATGGCTACTGCATGCATGCTAGCCTTGTTTAGACAGACTGAGTCTAGCCTCGCTCCAGACCCTCCTCCACAGCGCCAAAACCTCCTTTGGTTTATTGGTATTTCCTTAAACTAATCACAATCCACCGGACGGAGCCCGGGTGCCTCTGCTAAATAGTCTCAGGAAGGAACTTGTGTTGGTGGAACGTGTGTATGTTAAGAAGTAGTTTTAGTCGTCAACAGAAAACTCAGATTGGACAGATAGTCTAGCTAGCTGTCTGGATTTACCCTGCAGAGATCTGAGGACCAGGTTACCATAGTCCTCAGAAATCCACCAGAGGTTAGAATTGAGGCAAAATAATAGTCCAGTCCCTGCTCTCTTTGTGCTTGTGCACTCCTCTGCTTTATTAAATAGAGTGACTTATTCCAACCATAATCCTGAGTGAGCTTTGATGTTGGCTGATCTCATGTTCAGAATATCAGATGTAAGTATCCTTTGTTGATACAGTACATGTGCAATTTACCCTAAGTGGGTAGAATATGGATTGCTGGTATACAGGGACCACAGGAAGAGTCAATGTCACATTGTAATTAGGGGCTGATCCCCCTTAAAGGTCTTATACTGCAAAGACAGGTTTTTGGGATGTCCAACAGAAACAAGTGCTCTGAGTTGTTGGAGGCTGATTTTCAGTGATGACCATGTTTGTGCCAGGGACGACCTTGACATTGACCTAAAAGACACTGTGCGGAGTGTGAGAATGCTCTGTGGGTTCATCGATGGGAGTCACTACCCTCACATTACACACAGTGTTTGGACTTGATGCTAATCACTCGCTTACGTAGTTACTTGCCACTAGTTTGAGTACTTCTCTAATGAGCGCTTGTTATTTTGAACAGGTTGGCCCTTTCCCAACGCTGTGTGCAAGATGAGCGGCTTGGTGCAGGGCATGTCTGTTTCTGCATCAGTCTTCACCCTGGCGGCCATTGCTGTTGAAAGGTTAGTGTGGGCTGTGGGTTGAAGGCGGCGCTGCCCATCTTTATGCAAATGAATCCGTTGAACTTGATGCGACTATCCGATAGAAGTAGACAAAAGTCTTTCAAACTGACCTGTGTCCATCTGAAATGAAGACAAACAACTGTGTGTTTGTGTGTGTGTGTGTGTGTGTGTGTGTGTGTGTGTGTGTGTGTGTGTGGCTCTGTCCATAGTACTGGAATAGAGTCTGATAATATGGACACAGCAGCAGACTGTAGCTCTAGAGAATGTAATTAATATCTTCCTCATTAATGATGTATTAGTTCATTCATGCACCTATAATCACAATGTTCATTTTTTTGTTATCACAAATGTGTTTATGGCAACATATACTATCTTTTTTCTGAATTTAGCATTTCACAATATTGATCAATAGTTCTTTACTGTGCTTGAGATTATGTATCATATCATTTTTGTTCTAGAGAGTTTTCCTACATGTACAATGCTTGTCTTGTTTTCCTGCTTTTTAGTTTACATTTTTAATTCTTCTGTCTGATTTTTTTCTAACTTTTAGTCCTATTGAGATATAATTCAACATATTTTATGACCCTAAATGTCTGTACAATATTTCAGGTCAATGATTAATAATAAAAATAATTGGAAGATGATTAAGTTATGAGTATTAGGCATCCTTAGTTAAAGCTCTAGCTCTAGTAAATATTCCTTTTTTGTTATTATGTCTAGCCATTTCACTAATTTGCGGTAATGTTTTTACTTATGTGCTGCAGGTTTCGCTGCATAGTGTACCCTCTCCAAGCCAAGCCGACTGTGCTGGTTGCCAAGGCAGCCATCGTGTTGATCTGGTTGCTAGCAGCGGGGATCATGTGTCCTGCTGCTGTGGCTCTGACTGTGGAGGAAGTCCCTTTCCACTACATGGTGTACGATGAGGACTTCAACCACACCTCCCCCCTGTACACCTGCTACGAAGACTTCGCCAACCCTCACATGAGAAAGGTCTACACTGCGGTTCTGTTTGCTCACGTCTACCTGGTGCCGCTCACTGTCATCACGGTGATGTACGGAAGCATCGGAGGCAAACTGTGTTCTTCTGTGGTCGTGAACATAGAGCCGAAGCTGGCCCGAGTCCGGGTCGGGGGCAGAAGGGCTGGTCAGCCAATGATTTCCCCCAAAAAGATCAAGGTGATAAAGATGCTCATCCTGGTGGCTTTGCTCTTCATGCTGTCCTGGTTGCCACTGTGGACCCTGATGATGATGGCTGACTACGCAGGCTTTGACAGAGACCAGCTGGACCTTCTGACCAGCTACATCTTTCCCTTTGCCCACTGGCTAGCTTTCTCCAACTCCAGTGTCAACCCCATCATCTACGGCTACTACAATGAGAACTTTAGGAGGGGCTTCCAGGCGGTGTGCAAGTCCAGGCCTTTTGGTTGCCAGCTGGGGAGGAGGGCCAAGTGGGGCAGAAAAGATAGGTCCATGCAAGTACCTGGTGAAGGTACTGACTTCAGAGATGCCGCTAACAATCACAGCCATCTTGTCTTGGGGATGAGACATCGAGTCCATAACGACGTCAAGTTGCATGAAACAGCAGAGGTGAATAGGAGTGTTAAGGTGGGGTGTGTGGTGGTCCACCCAGAGAGAAGTCTCTCAGATCGAGCGTTGGAAATGACAGCTGTACATAAGAAAGACCGTGATGTTCAGGATTCAGAGAGGGTCAGTTCCCTGGCTCCTTCAGTGTATCAGGCGTGGGATGGCTAGCAGTGTTACCCAGAAAGGATCGTTGCTTATGGTCCCGAGGAAGAATCCGTTATCATCACCTGATGTTGCATTCGTAATGTAGTTCCTGTTTGTAATTATTGTTACTAGGGATCGTTACTGGTTCTTCAACTATCCGCATAACTGGAGGAGAGAAAAATAAATCAAACATCCCTTATAATGCGTGTTTGCTTAACAGGAAATGTGGCCCGTGTGACCGTGGGCTCGCAGGTAACGAAGAGCGGACGGATGCCGGTACTGTCGCCTTGTTTCGGAACAAATGTTGACAGCTTCGTGGTATATAAGAGCATAAAAGAGGATCTTGTGGAGGTCCACATTATATTAAGGGATTGTGTTGATCTGGTCATATGTGGGTGTTATTTGGCAAGTAAGTAATGGTGTATGTCAGGGGATGTTATGTAACTAGTAGTGTAACTAGTTACTTTCAGCAGTGAGTAATATAGTAAAGTAAAGCATAACTTTAAAAAATAACCAGGAATATGTAATGAGTAATAATCCATTCCTTTTTTAAGAAACTACCCCCACACTGCTAGGGATGGAATGATGTATCGGGAATCGTTTGAAATCAAAATGTTGAAAGATCACAAGATCAAAAAAGAGATCAAAATGGATGCAAAGGGCCTAGTGCGCAAACAAGAATCAAGAAAATCTAGCGCCACAACTTGGCAGATGTCCGAAGGTCAGTGTTAGCTCGCCTAGGTTATTACACATTATAAAGTACTAGCCCAGTTTCCATCAGTGTACACAATAAATAACCACCTGTCTTATCAGAATAATGTACAACCATGACACCTTTAAGTGGAAAAAAATAAGTAAGCAATAATTTATTTTAACCCATCCATCCATCCATCATATCCGGTCTCGGGATGCGGGGCCAGCAGCTCCCAGCTGGACGTCCCTCCACCTAGTCCTGGGTCTTCCCGAGACCTTCTCCCAGCTGGACGTCCCTCCACCTAGTCCTGGGTCTTCCGAGGCCTCCTCCAGGCTGGACATGCCTGGACCACCTCCGTTGGGAAGCCCCCCAGTAGGCATCCTTACCAGACGCCCAAACCACCTCAACTGTGTCCTTTTGAGGTGAAGGAGCAGGGGCTTTACTCTGACCCCCCCATGGATGACTGAGCTCCTCACCCTATCTCAAAGTGAGACGCTGGCCCCCCTTGCTGAGTGCTTGATGCTTGATGCGAGCCAGCATCATTACCAACATCTGAGTACTCTCTTTGTCCCTGGTCCTCTTTGCTAGGAACAAAGTGCATCGGCGGGACTGGGAATGGGTTATCCTGTGATATATTTAAAATGATTACTTTCCAGGAAAATAACATCACTCTTTTTCAAGAAAACCCAGAATTCATTTGTCATTAAGGTAATTGCCTTTTCAAAGAAGCAATTTTCATCGGTGCGCCTTTAATGGGCAGCCCCCCCACTCTCACTGTCATCTCTCCAATTACAGTGTAGGTCCTCCTGAGCATGTGTGTGTATTGTGTGTAACTGCAACAAAAAAGTGTAAATGTTAATTTCCCTTGGAAGATTAAGAAAAGTATGTGTTTTTCTTCCTCGTGAAAGGACTACTAGCGACTCAGCTTACAGAGAAACTCTCTTTTGCTCTGCAACGACAACAAAAAATGTCGGGTAGAATTATCTTGAGCATGAGACTGCAAACGGTTAAAACTGGAGGTCTGGGCTTTGGAGAGGAGCCCTTTAGGAG
>NC_048411.1:443350-473735 GCF_013103735.1 Etheostoma cragini | reverse complement strand
GGGGGTCTGATGAAATAGGCTTTTCCATGTGCATTTTGGGAAGTATGCATTGTCATTTTTTTATGTTTCTGATTGCATATATTACTTTACAAAAATACTACAACAAACTGTGGTGAATACAATGGCAACCACATATGAAACAAATTTGATCTTCTGAATAGATCAGTTGTTTATGATTGAAAATGTGACACAGGCAGTAGTTCTGGACCAGATCGCCGTAGCGACGGGCTCTGCTGTCGGCTTACAGATGGAAAGCTGAACATTTGTCAGTCATATCTCAGTGAATAGATCACATTACAAAAATCATTGTGGTTCACACAGCAGACGTAAAATCTTCCCTTCAGAGCCATCACTTAATTATAGCACTTTTACAAAATCATACAAAACTGTTATGTTTCATTCACACAACAAACCATTCTGAATGTTGTCTTGCGTTCTGTGTTGATCTCCCAACTCCAAAGACATCATGTTATCCAAAAGGAAATTACTTCTGTCTTTATTATCTAAACCTCTTGTGTTAGACGTGTGTTTAGTTACGGCCCTGGTGCGGGGTAACTCCAATGTGTTGTGCGTTGGCGTTGGCAGTGTGTGCAGCCGTGTTATTGCAGCCGAGCTTTCACAGCACCAATCCCTAGTCTACGTGGGATTCTTCTTTACATGAACAACCTTAATGATGGATGCAGGAAGAGAGTGCTTTTCATCCTAAATCTTTACCCGCATTTTCATTTTCATTTATGTTGGATATGTGAAGTATGCCAGCATAGATGTGTTACAGCACATTGTGATTTTGTGATTACTGTTGAATTCATTTGAATGTATTATGAGAACGGTGCTCACCATGGTTCCTTTTAGTGAACTGGGTGTGAGGCGTGACGGACCGAGACTGATGTTACCCACTACCGGATGTTGGTGGCTTGCAGAACAAAACCTTGACTCGGTGTATATGGTTGTTCTTTGTGCTTGTTCTTTCTACCGTAGTTCTGTTTCTGTGTACTGTATGTACTATGTTTTGAGTGAGGTTTTCTTTTCTTCTATTATGGATAACTTTTGTTGTGAAGCCGCTTTTTAAAATCTTTTCTCTTGGCCCCTTTTGTCGAAAAACTTCTTAGAAATGCATTGGAGAAAAGAAAACACGTCAGTTCAGCTACGACCTGAAAGCAGCCAGGAGCCTTTAGCTTTATTGATGAAAGACAATGAGCAGGCTTCTCTTTAGACAGCTTACTTTTTTTTTTTAAATGGGAAATGTCACTGCTCTACTTAAAGTATCCTAACAAAGGAATATCGACCCTGACTTACAAAATAAAACGTTAAATGCATCAAGGCTGTGCTTTGGTCTGTTGCATCATGTGTTCTAACTAACTCTGCCTTCATATGAAAGAAAATCAAGCAAGGCTATTTTTTTCCTCCTGAGCCAGTGTGAGCCACTGCAGTGCACACAAATCCGATTTTCCAATCCAAGAGACCCAACCAGCAACGAGGAGGAATTGTCCAATATGTAGCTACCTTTCTCACCAAATGGCATTTTATTTTTTGAAATGTTTAAGTGTTTTGTTTTCTAGACTGTTCTGTTTTCTGAAATACTTTTATCTTTTGACCTTCTGGGCCTCCGTACTTTTAAGACCACGGTTTCTTTTTTTAAGGGACAGGGGATCTTAAGGGGAGATAGTAGTATATACCACCTAGATGTTAAAATTAATCTGAGATGCAGTTCAGCACTGTGTCAAGCTTGTCTGGTCATAAATTTGTAATAAACATGTTTTGCTGTTTGAAACATTTGGTTCAGTTATAATGACCGAAAACACTACGAGATATTGATAAACTGGTATTGGTATTGGTAAGACAAACACCTCTCCCCTTACATGAATGTGACACAGCTCTGGCCAGCCCCAGCACCCTGTCCTGACGACCTCCCGTGAAGCATCTCGTAGGCCCACAGCTATCGACGGAGGAAAGCAGACGTCCCCTTAAACAGCTAGGCTACCACCTAAATTGGCAACTATTCTGGCAGAACTTGCAACCATCTTCCAGGAACCCCAACCTTCAAGTCATTCATTCTTCTGTCATACACAGAACATATCTTGTTAGAGGAGAATGTCAGAGAAGGTCGGACCCAAACGAAGAGACAGCGGGCAGTGGTGGGCTTAAGGATTTAATAAATCACATCAAAATGAGTCCTGAATACAGCAGGCAAAGTCATGCAAAATGTAGTGGAAGTCAACAACAGGAATTATGGGTAGCTGGAACACGGAGACAGAAAGGTAGAGAGACACACACACACACACACACACACACACACACACACACACACAATACAATACAAAAACAAGGATCTGACACTAGAAGACCACACAGAGACCAAAGAGACAATTGATTGTATTATTTGAAGTGTGCAAGGCTGCGATTCCTCTGGCTGGCCTCTGTTCGCCGCCATTTTCTCAGCGTTTCTTGCCCGCCAAGTATCCATGGTGATCACGTGACTGCAAAGTGTGAATTGGAAGGCAACCACTTCTGTTCTGGAAACTGCTTTGTGCTTTTAAAGTGTTATGAGGTGACCATCCTGAAGTTCACCAACAGTCATCCTACAGGTAAAGAAAGGGTCTCACTACGATGGAATGGCTACTGTGGCGACCGGCATCAACACACTTGAATACAATTGGTCTGTTTGAATCAACAAGAGTTTCAGCTTTCAGTCTAGTCATACCTAAATTATGCAATTCCAAGACTGAAATATTCAATTACACAATTTTAGAACATAGGTGTAAGTAACTGTACTGCATGATATGAACTGCATGGGGATCCTATAAAGTGAGCATGTCTGTAAAGGGGAGACTCGAGGGTACCCATAGAACTCCTTTTTATTCAGGTAGGTAAAAGGTCAAGGGACCCCGTTGAAAAGGGCCTCGCCAGTTGTTGCCTGGACCTGATTTATTTTGGAGTGTTGTTTAGCCCCCATCTCAACAAGCTGGCATCACAAGGTTGTTACCAATGGATCCCTTCTGCCTGCTAGTTTCATATGATATCCCCAGTCTCACCATAAAAGCCAACCCGCTACAGCCTCTTAAAGACATTTATTTACATGGGCAGGAATATGAGGTTATTGGCACTAAACGTGATCATTCACATTAAGTAGTTAAGTATAGACATTTGAAGCTGTGGTGGAGAGGAGGTCACTGAACAAACTGTTATCTATCATGGATAACCCTGACCACCCCCTCCCACACACACACACACACACACACACACACACACTGGAGTAACAGAGCAGCAGCTTCTCTAAGAGACTCCGACAGCTTCGATGTCACACGGTCCGCTACAGGAAATCATTCCTACCACAGGCAATACAACTTATTAACACGTCATCACTGGGCGCTAGATAAGACCCTGATACTCCACAGTACTGCACTAAGAGCAGCCTGCACAATTAGTTTATTTACATTTTAGCATACTATTTAAGCAGTTGCACATTTTGTTTTCCCATCTATACATGTACTGTCTAGTTGTTAATTTGATTCCCTGTACTCTGATCCCTCCATGTGAAAACCACCATGCAGTGCCTTCATTGGAAATTCACCTAAAATGATTTTAATCATCTGCAACTGAAGAAGCATCTCACTAATTTACATGTTGTCTGGCTTAATGACTTCCTTTGTGTGACATGTGCCATATATAGAAGTGAAGGCTCATTAAAGAGGTCTGCATATGGGTAAAGTAGCACTAATTAGGCTGCATATTATACACACTCAATTCCAAAGGAAGAAATCTAACGCCGGCGATCAGCTGTTAGCAGAATGGACTGGTGAGCTCTAAGCTCAGACAGAAACATCCTGTTCATAATTATCTGTACAATATATGTCATAAATATGATGTCATGTTGTCTCCAAGGAGCAAACAGAAAAGCTTATTCTGAGAACAATATATGCTTTTCTGATGGTTAGGATTTTGTTTTAATCTGCTCTATCAAGCAATGAAACACTGAACTGTAACATGTTGCCATTCACCACATTAATTAGATTTTTTATGCTTTTGGTTGTAGTGATTAAACCCTTTTTCGCTTCAACTAATTTGTATTCCAAGAAAAACAACAGAGTCATAAAACTAACTTGCTGTCAGGTTCAGTAATTAGCCAGACATTCTGTAAGGGTCAGGCTAATTCACCTTGGCAGATTCAGGGGTGTCGGACTGGGAGTGGAAAGGATACTGAGTACATTTACATGAGTACTCATGTAAGGAGGGCCAAATGAATAGCTGTGGCTGTGGGGAGGAACCCATAAGGAATGCCTTTCTACAGGGCCCAGCATGTTGTGCTCCGCCGCTGAATGGATGCCATGTCTTCTTAGCCCATCATCCAAACATCGTGCAGAATGAAATGCATTCAGTACAAACAAGAAAAACACAACAGCAATCCCTCCTTTTACCCTCTGTATTCCCTAAACCATCCACCCCTGGGGCTGCTGCAAGCTGGTTTGAAACTAGTGAGGTGATGGGTAAGATTTATGGACAGAAGACATCAAGGCACCAAAAAGACAGCGACAGAGATCTGAAGAGATCTGAGGACCAGGTAACCATAGTCCTCAGATTGGACAGTTGGTCCATCTAGCTGTCTGGATTTACCCTGCAGAGACCTGAGGACCAGGTAACCATAGTCCTCAGAAATCCACCGGAGGTTAGAACGTCAACAGGGGACAGACATCTGGCCAAAAAGACATGCATCTGATGGAATTTCCTGCAGCAGCGGAGCAATCCCGGAAGTGGAACGTTGTGGGTATAGACGACCGGCAGGGCAACGTCGACCTTTGGGTATGGCGCCAGTCATCTGCATGTATGGCCGTACAGAAAATAAAATAGAAAACAAAACCCTAACTTGAGGGACAGGTGAGCGTTTAGCCACCCTCTTATTGTAGGTGTAACACTTTACATATTAAATTGCATGTGGTTCTGTATGCTTCATATCATAAATACAACTCATCAAAGACCTGTATTTTCCTTTAAACAACTAGTCTCAGCCAGCAAAACATGCAAAGCCTCATCATGCATTGTGAAATACTATCTATACACATTCTCTGGCAGTTGTATGTCTTTTCTCAAACCGTGCATCCATGCAGGCATGCATCCATGAGAAAGACATGGAGATGTGTGTGCTTACTAAAGCAGAACGTGACCTGCTGCTCTAAGATCCTAATCAGGATGTTTAACTGATACACATGAATCACAGAATGCAGGTCCTGATGTGAGGGCTTCTGCAGCTGTAACAGGGATTCTCTCCCAGCCATTTCTAGTCCCTCTGCAGCATCCCAATGTTTCCTTTATTGTTTATACTCAGCCTCTCTTATCTTCTCTTCAGCATGGACTGCAGCAGGCAAAAGTCCTTTTTCTGGGTTTTCCATATTTATTTGACTGCCCTAATATTTGGCACTTGTACGTGTTTAAAGAAATGAAACAGTAGATTGAACGCACACTTGTTTATTTGTACAACCATTTGAGGACTATTGACAATCTCACTTGTCTCCCCAAGTATCCTATTTCCTTAAGTCATGTCATCTATGCCTACATGACAAAACCATGTATTACCTAAACATCGTTTCCACAACACATTTTCATATTCACCAAATAATTATTCTTATACACAACTCAACTTCTGTAAGGGCCATACTGGAAAATGAGAATCAAATCAAGGGCCAGACATGTAGAGTTTATTGCTTTTATGTCATTGAAAAAAAAGAATATCTTTGACTGTATTAGTGCATGTCTCAAATAGTCTTTTTACGTAACAGTTTGGCCAACTAAAATGGAAAAAAATGGAAAAAGCATAAAAAAATGATGGGAAAGCATAAAAAACATTAAAATAAGTGCCGGAAAAATGTGACAAAAACTAGGCGGGACCAAATTTATCGTGAACCCTGATTAATATGGGGGCCAGATCAAAATTTGGAAGGGGCCAAGATTTGGCCCGCGGGCCTTTAGTTTGACACGTGTGTCGTACACGGTTCTATCTATAAGAATTTCAGAGATAATTCTATATTTTAGATGACGTACGGATCAGCCTTAAGCGATGGGCCGATGTAGTGGGTGGACATTACAGGATCACAATGATACGCATTGGTTGAAATGACTGAACAATTTAATTCTAATTCATAAAGTGTTTCAGCCGCCATAAAATGAATATAAGCACAAACAAATACTTTCATAAATTACCCATCACACTGCCCTGAGGCCCTGGAGCAAACTCGTGTTCTCTATGTACTGTATGCTTTCATTTCCTTGAACTGTCAAACTAGTTTTGTTTTACTCAGTTAAACGCCTTATTAGCGGCGTTAAGACAAACCCATTTTATATGCTGGTGCAATAAAAACACCTAGCTAGACCGGAAACACAACAACACTTTTCATGTTGATAAGAGCATTAAAATGAGAAAAATCAATGGACATTTGGAATAGATAAAAATGTGTGATTAACATTAATTAATGTGATTAATCGCGATTAAATACCGGAATTGAACATAGTGTTGTCAAAGTTGACAACACTAGTTTTTATACACCAAAGAGTTGTTGTTTTTTAAAACCTGATGATTTCATGGCAATTCTGTTTTAATTTGCTGCCTTTGTGAAGCACTTTGTAACATGGATAATAAAAAGCTCTTTAAATAAAGATGATCATTATTACTAAACTGATATATAAGTTTCTATGAGACACATGTTGTCAGCAGGTTTGAAGGTGCAAATAAAACGAGGGAGTGTATAGACAGAGAGCTCTGCAGCTAACAGTAACAGTTGTATTTCACAGAAGACGTAACTCTTCTCTAACACACATACTAAGCTATGAACTAAAGTTCTGACTCAATCTTCCACCATCCTATGCAATCTCAACTCACACCACAAATATTCCAAACACAACCCAAGATCGATCGTAGTACCTTTGGCTTCTACCTGTCCACCAAAGGCTTGATGATTCAGTGCTGCCCGTCGCTCTTCATCCTACAGGCCACAGCTGTGATCAGTGCTGCTCCTTTCCCACTTCCATCCTCCGACTTGTGGAAAGTCACCTGGCACTGCGGTGCCAAATCCTGCAACGTCTCTTGCATGATGCTGGAGAAACTTTAGTAAGAGAGAAAATAAAAAGGATTAGTGCTGAACAGGAGTTACATGTTGAAATCACCCTCTCTAATTGATGGTGCACACTTAGTACAGGGTTTCTGCAGGTTTCACCAAGTCAAAAAAGAATTTTTAAGACCTTTTTAAGACCACAGTGAATGAAATTTAGGACCTTTATCACAACATCATAAACAAAGGATGCTTTGCCGCACCACATCAATTAATAACACTAAGTTAGGACTTCTAACTTACTTCCGTATTCTGGAAACCCAAGGCTCTAGTCAACATATTCAGACTAGTTTACTACTTTGTGTTTGGACATGATTGCTCCTTACTGAGGGTGGGTCTTATAAAGGGTGCCGTCCACTCCCACAGTGATGGAAAGCTGATTCAGGTTGCGGTTCTGTCGTATCTTGTCGACCACAGCAGCTAAACCAGCACCACAGAGCTGAGCTGCACGGCGGGACACCACGCTGCACACTTCCTTCACCAGTACGGAGTCGTCACATGTGGAGCTGGTGAGGCCCAGGTGCTGCAGAATTGAGCGGATCTGTCGCATGGCCAGACGGTCACTTTGGGGTCAGAGAGAATCGGGTTAGACACAGAAGAAAGCTCGTACTATGTACGTTAAGGGCTTTCTTTGTTACACTGATTTTCATTTATTCAAACTTTAAAGGGGTCCTATTAGTGTAGGTTGAATGCCATTGTACGGTTATTATAGACAAAAAAACACTATTTAACTGCACTTCCTCAATATTCATCAATATTAAAAAGGTTTTATGCAATATTTAGCACTACCAAGTTGGTAATGTAAAGCTGCTTAAAGATGTGTGACCATGTGAGAACACGGATTTAGGCCTATAGCATCAGACTTATGTCATATATTACAAGCGTGATAATACATGTTTCATGCTTCACATTTCAAGCAACAAGGAGACATAAGCATAAACCGATGTGTTCCAACTAGGGGTGGGAATCTCTGGGTACCTCACGACTCGATTCTGATTCAGAAGCCAACGATTTGATACTAAACCGATTATCGATGCATCTCGATGCAACAATTTATATAAATCAAATAGTTTCTTAGATTTTGATATTAACAGTATTTGTCACACACAAGTTTTAATGAAATGTTTTGTGTCTACTGAGGTTTTTACTGTGTAGTCCTTCAATGCTTCAGCCTTAAGATGTAGATCAACAGCCTTTATGGGTTTGGACAAATTATTTTATATATGTATACGTACAAAAAATATTTTCTTCCTTTTGGCCATTTTTGTGTTTTTTTCTGCACTTTTGCCTAAACTCTAAGCTGTTGTCCATTATCTCTTTCAGTCACTCTGTTTTCTGATGTGTACATGTCTAAGGACAGTAACTTTGAAATAAAAATCGCGATGCATCTAAGAATCGATTATTTTTCCCACCCCTATTCCCAACCTGGCCACTTCAGTGTATCACCATTACCTTACCACATCCCATTTTAGTCTGGTATTCACAGTTTACACAGACCCGTTGACTCTGCTGCTATTAATCCCCCCACTGTCACTACCTTTACTATGTCACTGCTCTCCAAATACTACACTCTGTAGTTTCTTACTCATTCCGTTTCAGTTTATGCACCTCCAATTATTTATTTATGTTACCGAATATACTTTATTTTTGTTGCTTCTGTTGTACAGCTGCAAATACCAAATGTTCCCTTATTTATTTTGATGGGGATCAATAATGGTTTATTTTACTATTTATATCTACTCCTGCACTAGGCTGCTGTGTCCATTTGCACCATTTTTGGTATTTTTTACCGACATGGTTGAACGCACTTAAGTCCCTTCAGATAATAGCTAGGTGGTATTACTGTGTGTGTGTGTGTGTGTGTGTGTGTGTGTGTGTGTGTGTGTGTGTGTGTGTGTGTGTGTGTGTGTGTGTGTGTGTGTGTGTGTGTGGGTGCGTGGGGTAGAACTGCTAGAAAGGAGAAAAATAAGCTCGGTGATGTTTTTTCTGATTAAGAAAGGCTGCAGCTAGTTGTAAATCCGCTGTTTAGGTAAACAAAACCAGACACTATGACATATTAATATGCAGAAGATTCACCACTGCTAAACAGGAAGCAGAAGATGACGTCCCGTTTTGAACGGGCACTCTAACACGGAAGCCGTCACATGGGGTGTTGTATGGCTGAGCACCAACCAACTTGTTTCCTTGTGCTCTGCGTTGTTTTATTAGTAGTTTTAGAATAAAGACTGACATTTTTTAAATAACGCTGCTTCATAGTGCTTGAACCTGCGATTTATGGCTAGTGGATGCCAACTTTGTAACAACCAATTAGTCTGTAGATTTGACTAATGTGATCTCATTAATAGCTTTAACACATCTTTAATGCCCAGTTTTGTTTGTGCTTTGAGATTTAACTGCATCACAGGTTATTTTCAATTCTTTTTATTTTAACTGTGGTAAGTTACCACAGTTACCACAGTTACCACGGGAAACACAGATGAGTTAAAGTCTGTAATACTCACCTTTCAATCTGTGACAGGAACTTTGTCTCGAAGATGCCCCGGGTCTTGAGTCGCTCTGACAGTTTTCCTCGGAACAGTAAGCCCTTTGCAGTAAAATCCAAAAGCACATTCCTCACTATCTCCCCCAGGTACATGCCGCTGATCATCTTCTCATACCTCAGAGACAGAGACACACAAACTAAAAACTTTCCACAGAAACACATTGGTTACATTTGCAATATTCATATTTGCTAGATCTATCATACTACAAACAATTATATTTTTCTTTAATAATAGCTGCATTCCACTTAGGAGAAGCCCTGGTATTGTGCGTGCTGGCTCACTGGAATACCTTACCAGTACACTTAATGGAACTGAGCAGTCACTGATGTTATTAACTGTTATTAACACCTGTGTTTTTTCTACTGCGCCAAGTCCAAATGTCTCACGTGACAGGGGCTGATTTGTCATAGAGACATTTTCAGAACAGACAGTCTAGACAAGCTTCTTTCAAGAGGAAAACCAACTGCTCCAACTAATAATTATGTGTACTTACTTACTGTAGTTCTGTCAATCAAGGCACCGGAAGCACACTGTCTGCCTCGTGTGTAGTGCTATTTCTTTAGGTAACAGAGTGGACCCCTGCCCACCTGTACAGTGCTGCATAATGTCTTTAGCAGCAAAGACACACAACCCTCCACACACGATTCACAGCCAGATAGCTCATTAACAGCTTGAACAAATCTGCCGCCCAACGCAGTAATAGTCCAGTTGTTTGCTCTGTGTGCCGTTCAGTTCAGCAAACAGTTAACACAAAACCTAAGAGCTGTGAGCTAGATAACATTCTATTTGGTTCTATTTGATCTGAGCTGTAATAGCGTAGAACTGCAGGGTACCACCTAAAACGTATGAAACAAATGCTGAAACATGGTAATAAATTAGTAAACTAAATGGTAAATACAATCACCGTGCAAATTATTTAATTATCACATTTTGTCTAATGAGAGGACAGTAAGTCTTCAAATTTGTCTCTCTATCTTTCTGTGTGTAGTCTTTCAGTTCAGTCAGACTGGCTTCTCCCGAGAAATGTGATTGGTTCCCTTATTTTCTGGCTAATACAGTAACATGCCTTGGCGATGTCTTAGAATCAACTGTTCAAAGTTTGAATCAACTGTCACCTAGAAGGCCAATCAGAGGGGGGTAACAGACCTAAAATATGCTGTGCATTGAATCAATATGAACATAAGTTGCAGCGTATTGTATACTGCTGAAATAAAACTGATGCAGTCCAGGCAACTATCTGTACCATGGGTGAACCTCAACTGCTACAACAGTGGAACCAAATCCGCCCAAGACTGCCTGAGAGGTTTTGGCAGTGCCTGGTGGTGTCTGTGTTGCCGTAGGGACAGCGGCAGGTGACATAAGCTGGGGGAGTTTCTCTGTGTCCTCTGGGTTAAGACGCTGCTACAGTCTTTCTTTTCTTATACTCAATTCTTTGAAAATAATTTCTTTTACTAAAGTGACTAAAATTCAACTAGCAATAATTCTAACATTAATGCAAATACTGCCCAAAATCCTGTTGAAATGCTTTAGTCATTTTAACAGGAATGTTTTTGCTAAAATATTCTTTCTTGTCCCTATCCTAAAAACTTATGCAGTTCTGTGAAATTACCATCCTGTGTCTCTCAGGGCTGTTTCACACTGTACGCAGCATGCGCTGCGCTCGCTGTTAGGTTGCGTCCTTTTCCCAAAAATGTATTTGTTGTGCTTGCAACCGGGCTCAGCGCAAAACAGGAAAGAGTTTGTAAATGCACGTCATACATGAGCCAATATTTGAATGCATGTCAGGTCTGTGTCCGGTGTCAACATCAGACATTTAGTACATGCAACAGTGAGTAGGATACACACGGGATACACAGCGATTCCAGTAGGGGTTTCCGGTGTGGTTTATACCAGTTTTTGTAAGAAATGCACTCACTGTTGTGCAAATGCAAATTATGACTTGACAAATGCACCAAACTGAGAAAGAAATGTAACATAGTAATTGTATTTTAGTGGAGACATGTCAATGTTGATTTCACATAGCAAAAACAAACCTGAATGATTTAAATTAAAATGCTACAATAAGCTACACATCTGGCGTGCCTATTACGATGGAAATATGCTCCCCAGCAAAGTTTGTATCCGTGGTCTCTGTACGACCTCTAACTGTACGAGCACACAGCGTGTCGTAGGCTACAGCTCTGGGAGATCGCTGACGTCCAAAATCAACCTCTTGTCAATGTTCCGTTTGTAGATTGTGTGTTTGCTTTTATCTGTTTCTTTTCACACATGTGAATGCGTGTCACATGGTTTAACTTTGACCGCGGCCCGTCGTGAATGCACGTCACTGCTACCACAGCCACTGCTGTTAAACCATTGCACACGCAAGGTCTGCTAACGGCTAAGCAGGAGGTCAGTTCTGGCGTGCAAGCCATTGACAAGAATGTGTTTTGTAGCGCAGCCTCTTGCACCTACAATGTTACTCGGCCCTGAGAGAGCCTAACCAGTGTCCCTGCTCCAGGAATCTCAGAAGGACTGAATGAAGATACATATCTTACACAAAGGTAAAGATCTCACTTGGCACAGACTTTGTATTGCTACCATTACTGTCTTAATCACATAAATTATAATGTGCATACCCTTTTTTACTTTTCAGATAACAAATGTTAGAGCGATAAATAGACAGCTTCCATAAAGTGCAATTTACATAGATCTTCTAATCCAATACCTCTGTTTCCCAGGATAGTTAGAGCAATCATCCACAATGCGATCAAACTGGGTGCAGAAGTCATCAAGTTCGCCATTGTCACCAAATGCTCCCCACTCCATGTTGACACACATACAGCCGTCATCACCCTCCACCAGTTCAATGTTCTCCATTTCCTCCATGTAACAGGCATTGGTCCCCGTGCCTGAGTTAACGACAGGTGGAAAGGTGTTACAAGAAGTACTGTCATGTCAAGTCAAGTTGAAAACCAGATACTAAGACAAAAAATAATCACTCGTTTGCCCACATTGAATTAATTTTGATGTTTAAAATGGCACAATGAGACTTCCAACTTCCAGAGACAAGGTGAGGGGTTGACAGACTCACCTACAATGAGTCCCACTTCACATTTGGGGTCCTCATAGCTGCAGGTCATCATGGTGCCCACTGTGTCATTAACCACCGCCACGAAGCTCAAATCAAATTCCTGGAATCAGGGATAAAGTGATGAAAATATATTATACTAGAAACATACACTAGTAGCCTAATTGTTTGCACGAATAACCACCTTTGCTTTAAATCCAGAGTCCTAAAAATAGCAGATCTGTGGCTTCAAGTAGTTACATATTAAATTAGATTTTTCATGTAGTTCAGCCTCTTGCACTCACATAACCAGAGAACAGGGGTTGACTTTGTAAATTCATTTTACTCTGAGGTCACTTTAGCTTTTGAGAATGTCATGATTTTATTATTATCCTAAGGCAAGAATACAAAATGCATATTTACATGATCTTTTTCTGTTTTTTTAACTCTGATAATCATAGCACCTAACCCTAACCCCATAACAATGGAATATATAACATGATGCTGCAGTATGCACAGGTCCAAAGTGGCTCCTGGGCTTAGGATGAAACCCTGAGTGAGTTTTCAGAATTAGAACAAATATATATACTGCAATATGTCTAAAACCTCACTGACGCTCCACTCAAATTAATGGCTGAATACATTTCACCTCTATTGACTCTTAAAACCAATAGACGTTTCTTTATTAAACCCTTCCGATGTCACATTTAATAAAATGGTGTCTTGTATGGGACAATTTAAAGAAAGTAAAAAAGTTATACTTTGCTGTTTGCAACCTTAGATCTAAGGGAAAAAAAGGAGAAAACAAAGAAAGAGGGGGAATAAAGCTGTAAATAAATAACTTGAAACCTTAATCTAGAAAAAGAGAATTAAAATAAAATTCTATAGGAAACGGACAAGATCAGTGTGACCATTTCAACTCGGTCTCTACTTCACGAGCAATGAAAAGCTGTTTGTAAGACCCTGTAGCTTCCTGTATAAGCCACATGGTTATACTTTTTTTTAAATCATATTCACTTGTGAACATTCACAGCAGGCATGTACTTGTGATGCGTTTACTGACCTGTTTGCGGCGGACAGCATCTTTAAGCAACCTGATAACATCTTGTCCCTCACAGCCGCTGGCTTTGAAACCCTTTGTCCACTTTAGAAGAATGCCCTGGACAAATGACAGTAGTGATCTGTCTATGTGACTATTATTAACTGTACATATGAATAGAGATAAATTGTACAATTTAAAATCTAAATCAAAAATTGTGGTTTGTTGCATTAAAATGTTGCCACAGAGGGATAAACGGTGCTTTTCTGATGTCTTTGTTTCGTATCAACCTGCAAAAAGACGGTTGATTGGTTGATTGCAGTTCTTTCTTCAGTTTGAAACAATAAAGATTTGTTGTTTTCATTAAAACATACACATACTTTTACCTTACACAATATAATGGGACTTATTTTAAAGGCAGGGGTAAAAAGTGGTAGCAGGGTTTGGCCTTGCAGTTCTCCAGAGCTTAGTAAGCATTTGCTTGAGTTAGAGGCTTTGTCACTCTGTGTAGACAGAGATTACTTTGCAGGGAAGCGGCTTTTAACCAAACCACATGAAAAATAACTGCAGTCCTCTGAATCACTGATATTAGGGCGGCAGTAGCTCATCCCGTAGAGAGTTGGGTTGGGACTGGTACTGAACCCCCAACTACTCGGGCCGCCTTTCCATGTGCAGCCCCCTCCCTCTGAGATCTCTCCATTAGTACATGTTAGGTAATGAGCATGTGTGTGTGTCATTCAGGCATGTGTGTAATGTGTGTAATAACAACAGAGTGAAAACATTGTAATTTTCCCCTGTGGGACTAATAAGGTATACATTACATCCTGCAGCTTTCCCTCTCGCCTCTCTGTTGCCACTTAAATTACAATATGCTGAAAGATCAGCATGGAACAAATTGCCTACAACTTATTATATTCACACCTGAAGTTCAGGAAAATGTGCAAAAATACAGATAGATTCACTATATTATATTTTTAATGCTAGTCGTACACTTAAAATGCATATTGAATCAAGCATTACCTGATCCAGTTTGCTTTGATGACAGGGGAAGGAGAATGTAAATCCCAGAGGTAAGGATGCTCCACTCATGCCCATGTATTCCAGGAAGTCGTTGATGCAGTACACAATGTGGCTGAAAAGCTGGCACATGAGAGACAGCAAGTGTAAAATACTTAAAGCTATAGTGCATAGTTGTCGCCCCCATGAGGAATTCTAACTAATGACAACAACACTGTTGGTGCATCAAAATGATACAAGACAATCTTGAATATAATTTATGCAGTACTATGTGGCCCATCTCCGGCAAAAGTGCAGGTCTTTCCGTTGGTTTTAAATGCCTGCGGCAGAAAGTTCGGTCCGTTTGAGTAATTTAGGATACCCTTTGTCAGAGGGCCAGTTTCAAACATTGAAAGAGATGATTTAACTTCACCAACATGGCGGAGCTCCCTTGATCCCATCCTTTTAGTTGCAGTTACCATTTATATGAAATACTACAGTACTTTAACCCCAGTGATGTTTTACCTCTTCCCCTGTGCCCTGCATAGTCTCCTGGGGAATAGAGTAGATCTTGTGGTGCATGTCCACATTGTGTCTCTTTCCACTTCGCACGCGCACCAACAGTACCCGAAAGCTGGAGCCCCCAAGGTCCAAAGCCAAGAAGTCGCCATGCTCTGATGAGGACAACAAAGACAATAATCCCCAAAAATATGCATGAAAGCATTATAGAAAGAAGACAACTGAACTCAATGACAAGTCAAGTGGAACGTCTCTTTTTCTCCTAAAAGCTACCTGTTCCATCCGGTGTGGCTCTAACAAAGGTGGGAAGCATCTTGACGCTCGCCTGCTCATGGGTTTGCTTCGACAGGCCGCGCACCATCTCCTCACTCATTCGCTTTTTTACTTCCAGCAGCTGTTCACGGCCTAAACGCAAGGTGTCGAGAATGCGTTGACGCTCAGCATGTTGAGCGGCTAGGCGGTAGGCTACTGCTGTTACCATGGCAGCACCTTTCCCACTGCCACACTGTGACTGCAAAAAACGCACATCACAGTCTGGCACAAGTCGCCTTACCATCTTGTGGAGCCTCCTGGAAAACCTAGGAAAATTAGATACATTTTGTGAAATCTGTGTTCTTTTGAAATCACTTCAGTTCTACAATTTCTCTTGTACAGACAAGCTCATTAAAGTTTAAAGGTATAGAAATGCTGATTTCTATCATGTATTATTTATGATTGACTACTTAAAACTTAACGACATACCTCATTACAAGTGTAGAAAGTTGAGTTTTTTATATTTTTTTTATTAAAAATTAACAAACTACCTACAGTGTGTGCACTTTACAAAAAAGTGTTTTCCTGTTCTGGTTGTTTGTAGCTCAGTTGTATTTGCGTGAGATCCACGAGGCAGACGTGATGTGTTCAGGAACACTTACTCTGGATGATTCTTGTAAACGGAGCCGTCCACGCCAATAGTCGTACGCAGCTTCTCAGCTGCTTTGTTATCCCGGATCTGCCGCAGCACTGCCACTAGAGTGGCAGCACACAAGTGTGCAGCCCGTGTAGATACAATCTGACACACCCTCTGAGTGGATACACAGTCCTCAACCAACGGGTCCAGACCCAGGCCCCGGAGCACCTTCTCTGCACTCGACAGGCCTTCCTCATCTCTGTAGGTAAAGCAGAATAAAAATCACCTTCACTATAAATTTGACTGCTCAGTGTGGTTTGGAACAGGGTAGGCAGAAAATAAATGGATGGATAGGAGGAGGTGGATCGTCCGCTAATCACAAGGTTGGCAAAGTGTCCTTGAGCAAGACTCTAAACCTCAAATTGCCCCTCATGGTCAGGCCATCACCTTGCATGGCTACACTGGCTCGCTGCCATCGGTGTGTGTGAATGGGTGGATGAAAAGCGGATATCAAAGCATTGTGGCTAAATAAAGTAAATGCAGATTTTCACCATAGATACTATTTGAACAGTTTGTTTGAACTTATGAAACCGATCAGTGTCCCATATAGAGGCATGTGATTAGCATAGTCCAAACAGCAAGAAGATCTGTGGAGAGCCTGCATCCACCATGATGCCATGCACAAAATACCACCAACTAGGCCTGCGCGATTCAGGGAAAAATATGAATCATGTTTTTTTAGCTTAGAATTGATATCCCGATTCTCTGCCATGATTTTTTGACCATGACAAAACAAAACAAATTGGCATTACTAAACATAGATTTTTTTTGGCACCTATAGCAAATAGCTCATCACCACAAGCCTATATCGCTTTTTGTTATTTAAACTTTGCTGTGTCACAAGCCAAAGCATTAAAAGATTGTTGTAGCAACCAACTTACTAATAACTTAGATTAATTTAGTTAATTTCATGAAACCCAAGTGTGCTTTACACAAGTACAGGGGGACAAGGGAAAAGAAAATAGAAGGCCAACACAAATGAAAGGGGGACGCAATTCAATGTCGCTTACTGACGTGCAACCACATCGCACAATCCAAAGTTATTTTATGAATGAAATGTACCTGAGAGCCCATTCGGGGTTGGTTTTGAATCATTTACAATCCTGTAATCGTCACCATCTGTTGAAAGCCTGTATCGCGTTATAGCCCGGTGTCGGTCACTTTAGCTTTTAGTTTTTCTTCCTTTAATTTCCTTTTTTCTGTGATGGTCCTGCCCCAGTATCAGCCATAACTATAGCAGATAACTTCTAAAATAAAATAAAAGTACAATTAGGCCTATATAAGGAATCTCCTGTTACCTTTTACCTGGCTGGATACTTACTAACACAGGCTTTTCCGGTGATGCGCTGAAATCTGTATCCCGTCAGATTGTGTGCTCTGTAGCGCCGCCTACCTGCCCTAAATCATTTTGTGTCTTTGCGGGGAAATTCCGACCAGGGCAGAGGAATTAACACAAACTATACAAAAATAGCGTTTGCTGTTACGGGTCATTTAAGATCATCAGAGTAAAAATTACAGTTTCAGAAACATTTAAAAGTTACATATTACCTAGGGATGTACCGGTATGAAACTGTGACCTCGCAGTTATAATTAACAAAATGATCACGGTTTTCGGTGTTATCGTGGTGATTTTAAAATACTTTTTTTCTGCTCGTTCTGCAGACAGGATTACTATCTTCAATCAGCTGTCCATCAGTATTCCCTATAATAACCAAAAAATGCCCATGCTTCACACTTAGTCTTCTTAGAGGGCTGATAAACGTCCTGAGCGCGGTTATCTCCTCCTTCCGCCATGATTCCAACTTCAAGAAACACACGTTGGAGGCTACGCAGTGCGCCTGCGCGGCAGCTTCAGGAGACTCGGGTGAAGTTGGGAAGGATTCGGTAATCCAAGTGATACTTATATTTTAAATGAAAAGAGTCATTCTTTTCACTAACATTTTTACCGTGGTTTACCGTTGCACCGGTAATCGTTACATCCCTAATACAGTCACTTTAAATCTATGCAATTTCCTTTTGAACCATTATTATTTCTATAGATAACGCCCAAAAAGCTTAACACTAGCACAGCATGTGGGGACACTACTGTTGTAGTCAGACAGACAGAGAGTGTGATTACCTACGTTAATCCGTGCTTCTCCTCACAAACAAAGGGGGTGTTTTTCTGAAAAACACTAAAACCAATGCAAGGGCTATGGCAGTTCTAGTGGAAAAATCCTCCATCATTCAGAACAAATGCAGCAGAAGTTAAAGGTTCACTTCAGGTTTTTTTCAACCTAGTCCCTAACTTCCTATGTTTTTGTGGCTGAGTGACTCATCATGGGAACAACAATCTTTGACGTTGGTCCAGTATTAACCAAAATCGGTGCAATCAGCACCTTCAATTTACAAAGGGCTTGTTTTGCCACTGACAGGCTTAGATTATTATTATAATATTTTGGAATGGATTCCTACAGAGATTGACCTTTAGATTAAAGGGTAGGATTCAGATTTTTAAACATAACATCAGCAAAATTCCCATTGCTAAACCCACCAGACTCCATGTAAATAAACAATTTTATCATGGTGACATACACCTCGCACATTCAAAGGTGACAGACAAACAATAAAACTATGAAAAGCCATTTTGGTTCTGTACTATTAGAACAATCCAATTGGCTGGGTAGAAGCCCATCGCTCTCCCATCATTGCTTTTCCATCAATACAAACAAGAATGAATGGTAGGAAGGAAGTCATAGCTGGTGTGTATAAAGTTAGCCTAGTCTACAAACCAAAAGATAATATCAGCACACCCTGCCCTTAAATGTTTGTATTTAGCTGGTTTGGTTGCTTATTGTCATTTTGAATAGACAGCATGACCTTCCTTTATCTACTACTATACTTACTAGTCTACAAGTAAGACTTCCATCCTAATACAAACTCCTTTTTTCAGCCCTTATTTGTCCTTGTGTATAAAACAGAACGGATAGATGAACATGTTCTTTGTTTTAGTCAATGAATACCAGCTGTAGCTGTAGCGGTAGAGTCGTCTCAATTATCCAGGTGATGTCAGGTCTGACCTAATCAAACCATTGGACGTTTTTTGCAACCTTGAAGATGTTCCACTGTTCCTTGGTTTTAGGTGGACACTATTTGTCTGCTTCTTACTATGTTACTGTGCAGCTGTACCATCACTGCATCTGACTTTTTCAAACACTCTCTTTCTCACTCAAACACACACACACACACACACACACAAACAAACAAACAAACACACAAACTAACTTGTCATTCTCAATGGCATAGATGTAGCTGGTGTTGAAGCTTCCTGTTGTGAGGAGCTCTGCTGTAGTCTTGCCCTGGAACAGCAGCTGCTCTTTGGTCATTCTCACCAGGATTAGACGCACCAGTTCCCCCATGTACAGGCCACTGATCATCTTCTCAAACCTATACGCCAAAACAAAATATTGTTATATTTATACCTGTGTCTACACGTGCACATACACACACAAATGCAGCTAACTGACAGCCTATCAGATGCTGACCTCTGACATAAGTGATGTTTCAGTAAGGACACCACCTGACATGTCTGTCTGTCTGTTCAAACTTTTTCACTGATGTTAAGTTACGTTATCATCAGTTATGTTATTTAAGGTCATAAATATAACATTTAGATCCATTGTTAGCCATTGTTTTTTCTAGATGATTTGTCAATTTCCTTGTGTGAAAGAGTCACTCTTTTAATTTTGTAATGGTCAGTGCAAGTCACGCCGGCCAATGTCAATTAAAGGAATTACACATTTCTACTCTGTTCCATTATTCTACACAGCACTGGATTTTACATCAACCCTGTATGTCCTGCAAATATTAAAATATTTAATTGCAATTAATCGCATTAAGCACAAATCGCACAAGTTAACATGTAATTAATTGCACCTTTTTATTTATTCTAAAGGTCTAGCTTGATCCGGTGTGGTGTTGAAGTTTTTCTAACGTTACTAGTTGTTGCCAAAGCATGTGAAAAAAACTACAAAGTTTGCTAAGCCAAAAAGAACGTTAATCTTGTGATCAAAAAATTGTTAAGCAGGTCGAATTTAGGAAGGGTTCTAGTAAGATATCATGAATATAATGATATAAACAATGGAAATTAGAAATTAAGACATCTCTAGTAGAAGCCTTCCTGCAGTTGAGTTAAGTAAGCCACTGCTAAGAGATGATTTAATTAGGATTTAAATAGTACCAAGTCAGATAAGCTAGAAGACACTCACAGCTGCTTGCCAGGGTTCAGAGAGCCTGCGTCTATTTCCCGGTCAATGTCGGTGCGCAGGTCCTCGAGGGTCCCATCGTCTCCAAAAGCGCCCCACTCTATATTGACACACATCCGCCCCTCGTCACCGTCCAGCAGCTCAAGGTTCCTCATTTGCTCCATATAGCAGGCATTGGTCCCCGTTCCTTGAGGGATAATTCAGCTCATTTCTATGCACACCATATTAATATCAAAAGGTGAATAACATACTATGTGGTATGTATTAAGATTCCCCGATATTTATAATTTGCTATACATTCACCGGTGGACTGGACTCACCCACAATGAGGCCAATTTCACAGTGATGATCATCATAGCCACAGGTCATCATGGTTCCTACTGTGTCATTGATCACAGCCAGGATGTCGACGTCAAAGTCCTGCAATTTCATTTAATTGTATACATTAAAAACCAGCAGAGACAAGTTGTATCGATGTGGACTGGGGATTAAAGATTGAGTTCATTTACAATATTTTATATATATATATATATATATATATATATATATATATATGTGTGTGTGTGTGTGTGTGTGTGTATGTATATATATCTATACACACACACACACACACACTCACAAATTTCCATTGCGCTCCATTATAGACAGAATCCCAGCTGAGATGAGTTGCATAGTTTTTTAACCCGGGCAGCAGGTCAGATTACATTATGCGATTACATAACTGTAAAAGGCTTCTCCAGGCTTTTTTTAAATGATATCAGACAAGAGAACAGAATGAGCCTTAGGGACATTGGATAAATGGTTGCTGATAAAGGCCAATATAGATATTGCATTAAAGATTCCCCCCCCCCCCCCCCCCCCCCCCCCCCACTTAGATCTGCTGGTATTCTGTCTATAATGAAGTGGAATAGAAATTTGTAAGTTACCCCAAACTTTTGACTGGTATTGTTTGTGTGTGTGTGTTTCATATTTCAGTTTGCATAGGTGGCTATAATAATATAGTGTTTTAGCTTATGTTTTTACATTTCTTTGCATTTACTTCACAGACTTAACAAAAAAGGATTTCTAGGTCTTTGTAAGTTTGCATGTTTTGGAAATGAATGGCAATGGTTTATGTAACATATCATGAAACTAGAAGTTGTACACCTACCCCTCGTTTTTTGATTGATTTTCTCAGAAGGTTGACCACATCCTTTCCCTCTACCCCATTCGACTTGAAGGCTTTAGTCCAAGACACCAAAACAGCCTGCAAATCGTAAAATAAAGACACAGAGCAGAACCAAGATTATCTGCCATTTCATTTTAGCCTTGTCATCAGGTATCAGTTTAATCAATCATAAACTGTCCAGAGTAGTCACACAGACCCCACCAAGTACCAAACTAATTGAGTGACCTGCCATTAATGGACAAAGTCAAAAGTTGACCCAACTCTGATAAAAAGTCACCACATTTAAAACAGCAAATTGATGCAAAATGGCTAATTGCTATGCAAATCCAAAAAACATAATAAAAAGCATCAAATACTTGATGCTATGTATTACTACTACTACTAATAATAACTATTTGTTTGGTTTATTCGTAATACAGTATCATATTGAAAATAATTCAAACTATAAGGCAGGGTTCCTATGAGCAACCTATGACCTGGGGACCAGCATGGGCACGCTAAGCCATTTTCTGAACGACTGAAAACTGAACGAGTAACCATCTGGAAAAGAGGAGACCACAACAATATGCAGGTTACAGGGCAAGCCTTTCCGTTTGTATGGAGGTTCATTGGAAGAGGAGACCGTGCTATATGTGCGATTTGCCTTTTAAAATGTATTGTTTCAAATGTCAATGGTACAGCGTGACTTTGAAACTAGGCATGAGGAAATCTCAGTATCAGATCCAACTCTGTCTTCATAAAAATACTTTCTTCAGCTCAACCCTTCGATCATAAGGCCCTATCTTAACGATCTAAGCACATGGCTAGAAGCTTATAACATACCAATTACCGGTATTTAGCTGTAGGTATGCTACTGGTGATCCTTTCACAATTTTGCATTACATTTTATAAAAATACTAATAAGGAGTACTCACACATTTTATATTGATATAATTTAATGTTCTACACCTGCTGTTCTATCAAATAAAGGCGGAAAAGCCCAAAAAAGAATCTTAAAATAAATAAATAAATGAAAACGTAGATAAAATCACTCACCTCATCCAACTTGGTCTGCTGACAGGGAAAAGAGAAGGTGAAACCCAGAGGAAGCTTTTTATCCTTTATACCCAACTTCTCCAGAAAGTTAGCCAGACAATCAGCTATGTGGTCAAATAACTACAGGAGAAAGAAAACGTATGTTTTGTTATTAACCAAGAGTCTTATTACCCATAATCAGTAGTAATTCATAGATGGAGGGTTTCTAAAGTAACTAAACATGACATCTGATTTTACCGCCAAGTGGTTTATAATAAAACCGAAGCAATAACAGATAATGTTAGCGTTTATTGCCACATCAATGCAACTTTTTGCTGTGTATCTTCAAAAATCCGGCTACAAAGAGCAGCTAGAAAATTGCAATTTTATTTTAACAATAATTTTATTTGACCTATGACTAGAGCCGCAGATGAGCTCTGGTGCACTGACAAAACAGGTGACAGGCTGTGCACATAACATTTAAAATGGGTCTGGATGATGTTTGAATGTGCTGGATCTATATAGCGCTTTTACATCATACAGGAAACATTCACCATTCACAGTCGTACAAGGTGCCAGCTGCTCATCAGATACACACTCACACACATTCACACTCTGATGCGCAGCATCGGGGGCAACTTGGGGTTCGGCGTCTTGCCCAAGGACACTTCGACATGGGACTGCAGGGCAGGGATTGAACTACCAACCTTCCGATTGGCAGGCAACTGCTCTACCACTGAGCCACAGCCACCAGGCTTTAATTAGCCGCGTGTAGTGCCTCTCACCTCAGATCCGCAGCCTCTCATGAGGTGTTCAGGAATGGCATATATCTGATCTTCCATCTCCACCGCTTGCTTGCCATTAGCCATAACTTTGACCAGGAGCACTCGGAAGTTGGTTCCGCCCAGATCGAGTGCCAGGAATTCACCTTGTTCTTTATACAAAAAATAAAGTAAAAATATCACATACAAATCACATACATATCTCACACACACACACACACACACACACACACAGACACGCACTAAAAGAGCAAGTCAGCTCCTTTAGTTTATGGTCGGCTCGACCAGATGTTCTCCACATCGATTTACGTTCATACGCTTAGGCGTATCTACGGTGTAGACTCAACGGAGTACTATAACTCAAGCTTAAGAGCTGACACATCCTCTTCACCGATCCTGAGGCAGGTTGGGGGCCAGTGGGGTGATGTCTGAGTTGGAGCAGGTGAGTGGTGTGGATGTTGGCTTATCAAACCAACCTACAATAAAACACATTCACTTTGTCAGCAGCCGGTCGGGTTTCCTGAAGCGGATGATGTCCTCTAGGCCTCTCCACACTGACTCAGGTATGTAGAATGAAACCTGCTTTACCAGTTTTTCAGCTTTTCGGAGTAGCTTTTCACTGCTACTCTGATCCTCTGTGGGAATAATTTGACTTTTCACAAATATCCTCACAAAAGCGGATATAAGATGTCACAAAGTCAACTTTGGTTATACACGCGTGAGCCTCCGTAGAGGGCGAACTACAAACATGGCGAGCTACAAACATGCACTGAGACATTTATGCTTAAAAACGTCCCATGGCATGAAAATGTAACTTTTTGAGGTCTGTGAGGAGTGAATTTTTTCCTTGAGACTGTCATCTGCATCACGCCCAAGATCAACCCTTTATTCACTTTATTTGGCTAATAATATAATGTTGTTGTTATTCAGTGGTGAGTTTAAACTACCAGAGAATGAATGTGGGTTGACCATGTGTTCAGTCGACCCCCTTTATATATGCATTTGCTATATGAAAAGGGGTATTACCTGTTCCGTCAGGTGTGGAGCGCACAAACGTGGGCAACATCTTGACAGCAGCTGTGGGGTTGGTGTCTCTGCACAGGCCTTTGTCCATCTCTCGTCGAAATCTTATTGACAAATCCATCAACGTCTTATCTGACAGCTGAAAATGGTGCAGGTATTTGTCCACCTAAGCCATTGTAGAGAGGAGAAACCGTTAAATAATGCAAGCTAAGAAGTCATGTATAGCATTACAACAGTGAGTAGATAAAATAATATAGTACTACGGTCTGTAGCCTATGCCAGTCCAGTTGCAAAAGCAGCATGTTAAAACCCATGTTGCACCTTAAATAGATGCAAAACAACCTCTTATGTTGGCTGAGAAGCATTTCTGCTTAACGTTGCTGGATGAACAATAAGTGTGGATAGTTCAATTAAACTGCTGGCCGCTGTATTTAGTGTCCGGCTGCCACCAGAGCTCAATAATAAGCCAAGCTCAATAAATTTGAGATGTAGCGTTGGTCTGGGGTGGTCGGCTGTGTATTTTCTCCTTCAGCCAATCCGACCAACAATCCGGGTGACATAGAAGCGACAGCGGTATCAACGGGTTGCTGCGCTCCGGTGGCCGTTATGTTGAATGTAAACAAGAAGCTGCTTGGTTGCTTCTCTATTGTTGTTGTGTTAAACCAGCCAATAGCACGGCAGGTAGATAAGCCAGTTTGAGATTGGTTCCTGCGAAATTGTGAACTGAAGAAAGAGAATTAAAGGTGCAGGTTTCCCGACCGAGCGGCAGGGAGAAATCCAATTGCCAGCGGAGTGGGCGGGGCTTACCCAGTCTAGCTGCTCTGTGGTCAACTTGCTAAAAACGCTGAACAGCCGCACAGTTTTCTGCTTCACTCTTTTTTGCAGTACTATCTGTACTGGATTCCACTGCATTCACACTTTTAATATTTGAGTCTTATCTGCAAACCGCTTCAAAGTAGTTACACAAGGTGCCTTACAAAATGGTGTACTTAAAAGATACAGACATTTACAGAAATTCAGGATTTTTTAAATAAATTGTGTACGCCAAACAATGAATTTAAACGTCTCCGTTTTCTTTCTATGTCACCTTGGCCCTGTGTTTGGACCATGTGTCTAGGCAAAACATTACAGAAATGCCTTGTAGACTAAAGAACAGAAGGCTCTGGCTCAGGGGCACAAGCTGTCCGTACTGTAGCACAATCTGAAACTAAAGATAGTGGGGATAGTGGGGGTGCAATGGTAGGAGTTAAGCTGTTTACAAAGGTCTATTTATCAATGTAGAATTTGTGATAAAAACAAAGGAGAGGCACTGGTGTTAACATAAAAATGGTTTCATTTGATTAAAGTGTCCCAGTAAGCCGTGGCAGCGAGCCAGCATGCACGATACCAAACGTCTCCTTTTAGTTCAGACATCAGCACTTTGATGATTCATGTGCTTGTCCTACTGTGAACTGTAAACATGTCTTGTATGAAAAACCGCAGCCTAATGATAAAAATTATGAAATACTTTATTAATATGGCACCTTTAAGAACATAGTTTAGAAAGTACTTTGACAGATAAATCAAGGCAAAGGCAGGATACCCAGGGGTCAACATCACAACAGAGAGCTGGACAGTGGGGCCAAACAATAGAAAGACAAAAGAAGCAAAAGAAATAACAAACATACCAAATAAAAACAGGCAAATAAAAAAAGAGTAAAATCAATAGGTAAAATAAATAAAGGGCATTTAAAAATAAAAAAAGACATCACATGAAAGCAAGTGCCCTGATGACAAAAGCCCAGTCACCCTAAGAGTTCCAGCCTTCATGCCCAACTTCATAGTCCTGAAGGCTGGGTCATGACCAAAAGAACTACATCACGGACACAAGCAGCTGAAATGGGTTTCCTCACGAGGGGCTGGCCTCTCCCTCAGTGATAGGAGGAGAAGCTCAGTCACAAGTGGGCAACTCGGAGTAGAGCCGCTGCTCCACTGCGTCGCAAGGAGCCAGCTGAGATGGTTCGGGCACCTGGTAAGTCTCACCCCTAGACGCCTCTCTAGGGAGGTGTTTGAATCAC
Organism: Etheostoma cragini; assembly: GCF_013103735.1. Taxonomy (NCBI): domain Eukaryota; kingdom Metazoa; phylum Chordata; class Actinopteri; order Perciformes; family Percidae; genus Etheostoma; species Etheostoma cragini. Next base: position 447,255 of record NC_048411.1, on the reverse strand, counting down.
ATCCAGCCAGAAGGAGGTCTCGGCGAAGACCCAGGACCGGGGGCAGAGATTGTATCTCCATCCTGGCCTAGGAACGCCTCAGGATCCTCCAGTCAGAGCTGGCTAATGTGGCTCGGGAAAGGGAGGTTTGGGGTCCCCTACAGGAGCTTGCTGCCCCCTCAACCTGACACTGGATAAGCGGAGGAAGATAGATGGATGGATGGATGGATGGATGGATGGACTCTTAGATTTAAGAAGGGCCCTACGCGAGGATCTAACGCAGCAAACTGGCTCAAATGTGGTCAACATCCCCACTCCATAGCTTGACGCCTGACAATCTTTAAAGGTGATCAATTGTATCATATTGTTTGGGTTGTTTTGTATGTGTAAGCACATTGTGAGCAACCATGCTCCAAAGAAAAATTCCTCGTATGTGTCCTTATACCTGGCTTAGCAGGATTGGACTTCTAAATGTAAACCATGAAGAACCCTAGGTGCTGCAGTCTGAGCTGGTTGGAGGCGAGACAATGACTTGTGGTGGCTGACAGAAATGAGGGCGTTACGGGGAGTCTTAACGAGACTACGGCTTGTGGAACTGCAACGTTCCAGTCCTGTAGCTGTGTACAGTACATGTTGTGTCACTTCACAGTTCCTTATGGCACGTGTTGTCTGAGCTCACAGCTGATGCTAATGTTAATGTTAATGTTAATGTTAATGTTAATGTCAATGTGGGTATTCAGACGGAGCGAGCAGGAAGTCATACTGCGTTGATAAGGTTACATGCTAGGAGCCGGGCTACCAGCTGGACCCGTGTTACCGTCATACAGTAGGGAGAGCCATTCTAATGCCCCGTCCTGATAGACCAGAACGGCCACGAAACAAAGTCAGCCGAGAGATTCCTACAGGTGTACTCACGTTCTGCGCCTGGTCATCATGAAGCTCGGTACAGTAATTAGCCAGCAGATTGGAGGCTGACATCTTTAGATAGTGATGTGTGGCGACTTTATTTCCTCGTCCTTCAGCTTTACACTTGCACACAGTTGATCTACAAAGACAACTTTTTAAAATACTAAACCCAAAGAAAAGGTATTTTCACCCGCCGCTTGGTTTCTTGTCGCCAAAACTCGGGAATTTAAAGTGTAACGCTAGTTAAAAACGCAGTCGTAACGTTAATAAGAAACTTCCAGCTTCCTGAAGTTTGTAATAGTTCCTCGACGTCATTCCGAGTCGACGGCGCTGATTGGCTGCGAGAAGGCGCGGCAAGCTCTTCCTACCAAATCATGATGTATTTTAAGACAGTAATAACCGGACACAGTTAAGGTAATAACGGACGTATAGGCCCACAGGCTGCTGCTGGACAAGGAAGGTCTACCTTAAAATAACAGCTATGCCAAAGCCTTTAGTGTTAAGTGTGGGTTGTCATTTCAATGTTGATTAAACTTATATTATATCTACAGTCAGCTGCAGCTTCGAGTTACTTTTCTGATTGTGACTTTTCTATGAATATAGTATTTAAGGATTGTAATATTGTACTATTTAAAGTGTGTACTTTTGTATTTACTTTTTTTTAATGCAGTACTTGTAGCTATGATATAGTATTACAATATAATGTGCTAGTTTTACTCTTAAAACATTTGAATACTTGCTTGCAACATTATATTTTGTGTGTTTCTAATAAAGTATTTCACACATTGATACTATATGTTTTAATAACTTGGTGCTACCTGACGCTGAAGAATGAGCCATGACCGAATGAAGGGATGATACACAGCCTAGTACTACACATGAAAGCCTGAGCTACTGGACATGTCTCAGAAGCTGAAGACCTGTGTCTTCAGTCTTCTTTTTACATTGCTTGTAGTGGTTTAATTATAGAGAAGAAGAGTTTGAGATTAGTGTAATTAGAATTATTATACAGATCGCACAGCACGTCCACAACACAGTAAATAGATATTGGCTATACTACATATACAAATGTCTCTATATGTGTTTTTGCAGTATACTTAATGCCAGTCTCAGTGCCTTACAGGCCTCACATGAGACTTGATATATGAGATTATATTTCACACACATGGCCTTGGCACCTCTGGGGGGAGCTTGCCACCAACGCTTCGCAGCCCAAGGTCAGCATTGAATCTGTAATTCTGTGTGATCTTTGATGGGCTTCTTTTCCCCACTATTTGTTCATATAAGCTGTTCTTGAGTATAAAGGAGACCATAACTAAAATGTATTATTATTATTATTATTAAGCAGCATGACATACCTATAGTTCTGGTAGATCAGAAAGCTCCCAATAGTCATGTAGGTATGCACAGACCAACCTCCGTTTTTTAATTTGAGGACTTGAGTACAGTAGCTGGGTTCCTTTTGTTTAGTATAACACAGTTTTACATTCACATTGAACTGTTGAGTAACATTTTCACTGCTGATACACACAACTGAATCAAATCTGATTTTTACTATTAACATTTATTCAGACTGCCAGCCCAAATCTTTTGTTTCGGTATATTCATATTGAGTTTAGAAAGTCTGGACAGCAAAAGAAAATATGATTTTGCGAAGGAGGGGGCTGGTCTCAGTCCGGATGCTCTGCCCGCCTAATCGGAATATAAAGTCAGACTTTTTTGTTACTTGCAACCAGTGTTGGGCAAGTTAGCCTACTTTTAAAAAGTAATTAGTTACAGTTACTACTTAAAGCGGTTACTCAGTTACAAATTATTAAGTAACTAGTTACTCCAGAAAGTAAATAAAGCGTTACATTGAAGTACATTTGTAGATGCTCAAATGTGACAAAACGTTTATGAAAGCCATCACCAAAATAGTGATACATCATGTCATTGTGTTACTTGTAGCTGGAATTATAGTTAATATAAATTATTTCCCTATTGTTGGGAACCATTGGAACTTTTTCAAGGACCCCTGTGGGCCCCTGGACCGGGCTCTGGGAACCGCTGGTCTACCGTTCCCACTGAGCAAGTTTGACCTGCGGGTTTCACGACAGTTGCACAAAGCAGATGAGAAGTTTTTTACTATTGCCGCAAATAACACAAAAATATGCTTTGACATAAAAAAGTAGGAAGTAGCCCCCGTAGTTAAGAGTAGACCTGTGACAGGGTTTAATTACACTCCCATTCGGATGGTTGTCCTCAGGGCCTAATTAAGCACGGAGCACAGGTGTGTGTCCTGCGCTCTCCGCACACCTCTCGTCTCCTGCCTCTGATATAGACATGACTTGGGATTGAAAATCATTTACAGAAGCAACACATTATCGAGTCTAACATCTGCTACTTGTTGAAATGAAGGTGCCGGAGGAGGAACTAATGAGCGACATATTGAAGCGGTTAACGGGCGAGTCCGCCCTGCCTGCGTACAGCAACATCGAGAAGTTCAGACGAGGAAAGGACGGCTTGTACTTCGTCGCCGAGGACTTTCATGAAACTGTGAAAAAAAGGGAATTGGTCAACGCCAAGGAACGACTAAGAGTGAGTGTTCTTTGGAAATGACACTGTTTGAACCACGAATAATTGTTAGATAGTTTGGTAACAGACGGGAGGGTGAGCAGGTTCAGTTCCCCTGAGCAGAGGAACTCACGTTCAACTCTGGTAAGTTAGCTAAGTTAGCTTAGCTTTCCTTAAGCTAACTTAGCATACACGTATCTTTTCCCGGAGCTGGTTTATCCAGCTAGCTAGCTAGCTGTACATGCTATATATTATCTTTGACACTCCCCCAATCATACCCACTAGCCAACCACAGTCAGCTTGTGTACAGAGCCGTATTTATTTATTTATTTCCTGTATAAATAAACTGCACAATGAATTATGATCAAGTCAGGATCTTTTATCATGCATCATGTGCTAGGTTTTGCAAAACCAATGTAGCTGTTAATTCAAAGGTCGTAGTTTTGGGTTCAACATGGGGGGGGGGG